>NC_041060.1:10226104-10517492 GCF_900634775.1 Gouania willdenowi | reverse complement strand
TGCTAATGCAAAGTGTACGTTTGTGTGTGTGTGTGTGGTTCTGTATGGACTCTATGTCATTTACACCCAACATTGTAAACATACATAGAAATATATTACATGTGCTTGCACTGCATTTTGAAAGGGGGGGGTTGGTTTTACTTCACAAGAACACCACAAAAGAAGAAAGGAAAAAAGCGAAGGGCGAGAAATCAGAGCTGCGTGACTGTCCCGATGGAAAAGCTCAGTTTTAAGTCAATCTTCTTGTATTTTCTTGAGCAACAGTTGCACAACCTCTTGTTTCAGCAATAAGGAAAACAAACACAACAGAAGCTAAGTGAAGCCCAAAATCTGAAAGAAAAATCTAGCAGGGGGAAGTAGTCATAGTTTGTATGCAGAAGTTCCTTTCAGGTCCATCTTGGGTAGCGTGAAACTACCAGATCTCAGCAGGGCTCCGACGTCTCCACTGACTACATACAAGTCCTTCAGTGGAAGAAAGCCAGACGGTAAAATGTCAACCAAGCATGTTAACCAACGGAAACAATAGTTCTCCTTGTTCTTCTTTCTTTTTTGGCAAAATGGATACAAAGAGTCGGACACGGTGATGCTGCGTTTGTTTAAAAGTCCTCAACGAGCCAGAAAAGTCTCAAACACGATGGCTGCGTTGTCCGTCTGACACGGAGGAGCTGCAGACCCCAGCATGGAGGAGAGGGAAAACTTCAAAACAGACGCTGATTGATGGGAGTGGGCTGATGAAATCCACAAAGGACCGAAGAGAAGTTAAGCCGTGGATTGAGGTTTTTTTTTTTTTTTTTACAAGTAGACACGCCTCAGGTCTCCAGGTGAGGTAATGGTGTTGCACTGTGGGCACAGCTTCTTGTTCCCCTGCAAAGAAAAAGCACACATTAGCAAATGCAACTAAAGGACTTATATTTCCTAAAGAAAATGCAAGTGAGAATGCATAGCTGAAACACACCACTATTGGCTGCTGGAATAAAGGACAACCTGAAATCTACCAATCAGGAGCCAGCGCCCTCCCACCATAGCCCTACCCCCCAATCCCCTACACCTAGCTTAGCATTAGCCTAACACTAGGCTGCTTAGCATTAACTTAGCATTAACTAAACCTTAGTTTAAAGTTAACCTCGTGTTAACTAAGCATTAACCTAATATTAGATTAGCATTAACCTAACATTAGCTAAATATTAGCTTAGGAATTAACGTAACATTAACTTAGCTTTAACCTAACACTAGGCTAGTCTAGCATTAACTTCACATTAGATTAACATTGACTTAACATGAACTTAGCATTAACATGAACCTAGTATTAGCTTATTAGCTAAACAATAACTAAATATTAGCTTAGCATTAACCTCACACTAAGCTAGTGATAGCGGGTGGCTAGCACTAGCCTAGCATTAGCTTAGCATTAACTTAGAATTAGCTTAGCATTAATATTAGCATTAGCATAACATTAACTGAAGTCTTATTATAAACGTATTACATCTTAGAGCCAATCTGTTGTACTTTTTGGGCCTACAAGAGGAGAATCCCTGCTTTGATCAGTGACAGCATCAACTCTAGAACAAAACCTGTTTATTACCACAGCTCCTGCTGTGGTAATAAACATACACGACGTGATACACAAGGTACCAAAGCTTGACATTTGTGCTGCACTACGTGATCCATCTAACCTGAACCTTTGCGTTTGCACTGATGCAATGACAGAGTTTCTTCCTCTGCCTCTGCATTGCTTTGATGTTGCTCCACCTGTTGTAAAAGAGCAGCTTATAATATGCTGAGCAGACTGGGTGGGTGGTCTCCACTACTGTCCTTCAGACTGCCTCCCTAACAACCAACAGCAAACTTCAGCCACATTCCTTCAAACAGTTGCCACAGTGCACGGATTATTGTGAGCTATGAAAACCCAACCAGAAAAAAAATAGAAAGAAGAAGCAGCTAAAGTATGTGTGTTTACCAACAGTGGGTAAATAAAAATAAAATGTGACTCAAGCCATAAGAAGCGTCTCAGTGGAAAAAGTGAAAATCCACTTCTGACACATTGCTCCACCTCGAAATCTGCATGAACAGCAGCAGCGTTTCTTCGACACATGCTGTGATAAAGATATCCTCCTGTGGGTGGTGGGTCGGTGTGTGTGTGTGTGTGTGTGTGCGCGTGTGTGCATCGGTCCCGCTGTGCTCCAGCTGCCTCACTCATTAAAGCAGTAAGTGGTGGAGCTGACGTTAACGAGATTCCTGGGCATTTACTTTGATCGCCATGGCCCTTGTGATTTTAAGACGGTCTCCAGGCTCAGAGTTTAACGCCTCTTACATTAGACGCGGGATGGCAGGGAGCCCCAGGATACAAATGTCACAGCAGGTGCACATACATAAAAAAAAAAAAAAACACAAACTAAGACAATAGAGCCTAACAAGGAATGCTTTTTCTTTAAAATACAGTAATTAGTAAGTATAGAATTCCAGCAAGTTAATTAGGACTTCTTTTTTAATTTAATATGTTATGGTTTCATTTATTCAGACAACTTTTTCAGGAAATTTACTTTAATCGACTGCTTACTGTCAGTCTCCCTCAGAGGCATCTGCTGATCGCTTTGATGTGCACTTATGAGTTATTTCTAGGTGTGACCAACTTGACAGTTCAGTCAGGCTGACCACGCCTCCCAAATACAGAATCACTCTTCTCCAAAGACCATTGGGTGACAGGGGGGATAAATTAGAAATAAATAATAATAGTAATGATAATAATAATAAAAAAAAATCAGTTTTAATCAGTATTTTGCAATCAATTATAAGACATTTCAGGCGACCTCATTTCAAAGTCAAGTGACCCCAAGGTTGAAAAACTTTGACCTACAGTGACCTGAAGAGGAGTTTCTTTAAATATGGTTAGCATGTTGCTGCATGATTCAATAATGAAATGCCTCATCAGGGTGAGTGGGAACCGACAGGAAATGTTCCCTCTCAAAGCTTTGTTTATATAATTTCTATCCTTACAGGTAATCAGACCTTTAGTGAAGTAAGATAAAACTATATAAAGGATAATGTGGTGGAAGCAAAGAGAAAAAAACTGTTGATGCTCCCGGCAGCAGGAACACTATTTCCTTCTGCGCTCCATTTAGCACATCAGCACCAGCTAATTACACACCACTGAATATATTAGAGTAACTAATAATCGTTTGAACCAATGTGCTCTGCATCCATGCATCTGTGTGTATATATGTGTGTGTGTGTGTAGACCTGAGGCAGTGTACAGGAGTCATTGGAGGTTAGATTTGCCCACTTTATTCTAGTGGTTTAATGAAACTTTAGGGGCCCATTCCATCTAAGATTTGCACCAACAAGTGTTTGTCATTGGGGGAATGTTTCTCTTTATTTCTTCCCTATGGGACACCAACGCTTGGGTAAAGTCACGGCCTATGAAATGAGCTTGTGCCGTGTTGAGCTTACCAGAGTCCTGAGCCAGCATTCTTCACAATGGACATGCCAGCATTGGATGGAGGTGAGTGGCATCGTGTAGGAGTCCTAAAAAAACACACAGAGAAAGGAAATATGTTACACAACATCCACATTTAAACACCTAAACGTACATGCTCGCAGATGCAGGGTTAGGGTCAATTATAATTATAATCGCATAATTGATGATTAATTACAAATATGGCTAAATTATAATTGTAATTGAAAACATCTGTTGCTGTTGTAATCGTAATTGAATTGTTATTGAGTTCATATGAATGAGTTTGTAATTGGAATTGGTATGGAAATTCTATAAAAACTATAATTTTATTAGAAACACGAAACTGGGGAACCATGTTACCGTCCTATGGCTTAATTAACAATCCATAAATTGTTTCATATTTTTCCACTACCTGTCTATTCTCTTACGTATCATTTAAAATAAAATGAATAAACAACTCTAGGGGTATACTGACAGAAAATATGCTCAGACACTCACACCAAAAACAATAATACTAATGTTTTCATTGATTATGAAGCCTAACAAGATAACCAGGAGAGGAGAAACAAATTGCTTGATAGATAATATTTTTTACTGTATTTTAAAGCTGATTTAAGACATGGGTCAAAACTGACCCGTTATAAAAGATGCTAACAGAAAGCTAACACAAGACGAAGGTTACGTTTTATGGGGTTATTAATTTCAGGCTCAGTAATTGTGTTTAATTGAATTAGAACTTTAGTAATTAAGAACGTAATTTTTAATTGACTTTCAGGGGAAAAATAATAGTCATTTTTATTGTAATTGAACATGAATAATATAAAATGTAATTGACCCAGACCCTGCTGCCAACCTAATGTTTATGTATTTATTAATAACTACAATGTACCAAATGCAGCCATTGTACAATAAGCGCACAGAATAAAAATGAATTGATCTATATATCAGGATTTTTTGGACTCATTTTATTTGTGAAAATGCACAAATCATTTGCCACGTCCAAGTTTTTAGTTTATCTTATTTTTCGATTCATTTTTTTTTTTATCACAGGAGATGCTAACAGAAAGCTACACAAGAGAAAGGGTTATTTTTATAGGGTTATTGTGATTAATTGAATTAGAACGTATTTGTAAATGACTTAAGGGGAAAATAACAATTATCATTCTAATTACAATTGGGGAAAAAAATGCCTGACATTGTAATCATAATTGAGTTGTAATTGAAACGTGTAATTGACCCCAACCCTGCGCGGATGAATTCCCAACAACCAACCCCTCCCTGAGCAGGATACGGCAACAACAACAAACAAACAAACAAACCACCAACCGAGGAGCAACACAGCCTTCAGCCAAAGAATCACTATAACAAGGCAGCACATGGGCAACTGACCCGGCAACCCGCAGGTCACGCACAGACACACACACACGGGAGACCTGGACTGACACAACAACATGGCAGGCAGCGAGCGGATATGTGGAGGACAGCAGGCAGAGGAGGAGCGATGTAGGAACACACCGTGTACAGGTGATTTCTTTTCCTCTTGAAAAGAATGACCATGGGGGGAGGAATGGGAGGTGGGGGGCAGGAGCACGGGAGGGAGTGCCTTACCCTCCGTAGGGGCTGTGGGAGGAGCCTCTTAATGCCGTTGCCGTAGCCACCAATCACAAGGCCCCTGTACAGGCAGTACAGCCCGAGGGGGAGGGACTTAGGTTGCCTCTCTCCGACCTCATTGGCCAGTGGGCGGGGCCCCGGCCACACCCCTATGCTCTTGATCTCCGTGCCTGACGGGATAGCGGGCTTCCTCTGCGGAAGGGGGAGGTGGGGGAGGGAGAGGAGAGTTGGGGAGGGGAGGGAGGGTGGGGCAAGCGAAAGGTGGCAACTAATCATAGAGCCAAGCTTTGTACTGACTATGTGCCCATGAGCTCCACAATGCAACACACAGCACCACAACAATCGCATGCCAAATATATGGAAGATAATGACAGTGATGTAACGTGGTCTGTCAATCAAATGAGAAACTACAGAACCCGAGAGTTCAAACTACTTTCCAGTAGGGTTGGGCAATACAGTATATCGAGATTCAAGATATCGCAAGTTTTCTATTTTGGCGATACAGAAAATGTCAATATCGCCTATAACAATCATCAGGGTACCCTTTGTTCTTTGGTGATTCCGTTTTAAAACCAAATCAAAATAACAGTGTGGTTATTTTGTTTTACTGATTTAAAACCAAAACAGAAACACAAAAAAAACAGATAAGCAGCGTTTTTGTGTTTTTTTTGTTTTGATTTCTTTATGTATTAATAACGTTTCAATTCACCAGTAATGTGACTTATGCGTTGCTTCTTTTTATGTCTGGACCGGGAGCAAAAGTCAGTCCAGTCACCAGTTTATCTGGATACTATTTGGACCGTAGCACTGTTCGGTAAAGTTGGCAGATATTCACTGATTCGTACTTCCAGCATCAATAACTCTTTAACGAAACGTCATCAACACAAATTGCACCTCTTTACCATCAATGTGAGGTGGACAACATGATACCAGATAATTTTTTATCAAACGCAGCAGAGTAAATGTCCATCTGTGTGGTGAGAATAAAACATGAAGCTCTCGTCCTAGTTTCCCCGTAAATATCCAAATATCACAGAAACAGAACCAGATTTAAATTTAAAACAGAAAAACGCTGCTTGTTTGGTTTTTCCGTTTTCCTGTTTCTGGTTTTAAATCAGGAAAACAAAAAACCAATCTGTTTTTTCTATTTTTCTATGTGGTTTTGAAACAAAATAACCAAAGAACAAAGGGTACACGTATTAACAGTATATATATATATTTTTATAGCTTATCATGTATTAAAATGCTGGTTTTAAAAGATGCCATTTCTCTACTTCTCAGAACAGCATGAAAAGAACAATTAGATGGATCTCTGAATGCGTCCTAACCCAGACCTTCCCCGAAACAAGCCACACCAGAGAACTCACTCACACGTGCTGTCTCTTATAGGGGAAAAAGCCAAAAGCGGCACATATTGTCCAGCCGTTTGGTAATAAATATACTCAATGTGGAATATTGCATCAGACCTGTCTTTCTGGTCAAGCTTTATTTGAATTAAAAAAAATTGAGAAAAAATATCAAGATATAAGTTTTGGTCCATATCGCCCAGCCCTAGTTTCCATTAAAGGGCGATGAAGGTAAACTTTTGATGATGGTTGACAACCCTCTTTTTCTGGTGGCAAAACTGATAGTTTGGTTAATCACAGTTTACATATAAAAGTTTCTCCTTGGGTCTTTGTAAAGTTTCTTTCTATTTGTTGTTGTGAATCTCATTGACAGTAAACACAAACAACGAAACTTGAACAAACCCCCTATTGTTTGTTTGCCATCATCAGTTTTGAAACTAAAACTAAACTCGGGAAGCTGAACTGGCTAGTTGGCATTAAAATGTGTTGCAAGAAAAAAATAATAATAAAAAAGCACGGAATGGGATTCAAATGTGAACTGTACAAGTGTTTTTTATCTGAATAGTCTGACTTTTACCCAAGGATACAAAAACATCTAGTTTTTGTAATTAGAGGTTCTTAATGGTAGAAAATGTATGTACACCATCCCTATAATGGATTAATTTATTATCTTATGCATACGATATGCAGGTAAGGAAAATGAATGAATGACTGTACACTGTGGCAGCAGATGTCCGAATACATCCTTTTTTAGGAGTATTAAATGCTAATGTTCAAAGCAATGAAGATTTTGGTTTTAAGTATGTTTACAGATTAAACAATATAAAATGTAACATACTTATTACAGCCAGTAGATGGGGATAAACATCCATAGATAATGATGCACTTTGCCACAATACTTAGTGTGATTGAGCAGGAAATCATTTTTGGTCCATTTAGCAAACACTGAATGTTAATTTGAAAGTCCAACTTTTATAACGTATCCTTGTACTTTAGTTAACGCTACAATTTCTGCTTCTCTTTATTAAAACATTTACACTTTTCCAGATTGTGAGTGCAATCTGATGACTTTTAGATCACACGCAATGACAGTGAGGGAGCCGAAAGATGAGTTAAAGATGGACAGAGACAGATTAGACGAAGGAAGCATGCGTGTGTGTGTGTGTACACAAATACCTGTGTGTGTGTGTGTGTGTGAACAAGTTAGCGTGTGAGAGAGAGACATAGATGAGGGACAGTGACAGATGAGCAGAGACGAGCCATGTGTCTGTGCAGCAGTGAGTGATCGATCGCTGTGCCTTGCCCTCCGTGTCACCTCGGGCACCAAGCGACCTTTAGGAAACGCAGGCGTCAGTAATTACCCGCTTCTCATGCACACACACATACACACACACAGGTTGCTGATGCTGCACTGGCCACAGGCTTGTAAGGATGACAGGATGTTCTCTGAACACAAAGTGGTGAATGAACACAATCCCCGAAAAGGACTTTAGGTAAAGCAGCAGCCGTGTATGTGCAGATTTAACATTGTTCCTATAATATATGGTATGATTATACAGCACATATCCATATGCACCAAAATGACTGTGCCTAAGTGTGAAGCCATGCAAGTGAAACAGCAAACATTGACAGCACTATAGCAGAGCACCAACAACACTCACACAGTGAAAAAGATCCAATGAATCCAACCAATGAGATGCACAATGTTTGTATGTTCACAAACCATAAGCATGCATTAAACCACTTCATTTGGCTTGGAAACCAGGAACAACAACTTGTAAGAAAGTAACAAAATTGTGTCTCATTTATGGTGTACAAAAGGGATTAAATATGATGCCTAATCACTTTTTATTCATGTTTTCACATGCACAATATTCTTTTTTAGTTGTGTTGCACTGAAAATAAAATTATTGGACAAAACCAAAAAATATTTTGCCAATAATAAGTAGCTTTGCATTTCCAGCTCAGACTGTACTAACTTCACTAACATCAAGACATTGCAAATAAAAACATTTATATTAATGCTTCAAAAAATAAATCAGATAAAATTACTGTATATATATATGTAAATATTAATTTAGCACTGACATTCCAACAATGCACAATATAAAATAGTAAATAAAATGTTTAACTTGACCCCACTCAACAATACATTAAATAATAATGTACTGGCCTATAACTGACTGGGCTGTTGAAAAGGAGTCCTGAAAAGTTGTTGATGAAGAGCAGCTTCTCTGCTTTATCACAGTGAAATGTGTTCCTCTTCTCACTGACATGAGCTGCAGCACTGAACAGTCTCCCACTGTCTACCCTGTTTCTATGATAAACATCTTTTGACCAAAAACCGAAAATGCACTTTTTGGTACAATATTTTTGGGGGCCGAATTTTTGGTGCATCACTATTAAATAGCTAACTCATCTTGGATGATGGCATGAACCCCCCCAAAAAATAGTCTTTTTCTTTATTAGTTAATTACTGATCAATCATTGTTCTTACCCTCATCTATGATCATGAGCTTTGGGTCAGGAAGAATTTTCCTTTGCTGGGGGGCTGGGCTTTCCCTTAGAGACAGGGTGAGAAACTCAGTCATCCTCCGTGTTGAGAGGAGCCAGATGAGGTGGCTTGGGCACCTGATTCGGATGCTCCCAGGACACATCCCTAGTGAGGTGTTCAGGACACGTTTCACCAGAAGGAGACACCAAGGAAGACCAAGGGCAAGTTGGACCAAGTTGCCGTGAAAAAGAAAGTCTGGGCCTTATTGCTAAGGATGCTGCCCTCACTACCAGACCACGGATAAGCGGCAGAACATGAATGGATGGATATTATTGCTTTATTTATTATCACTGTTATAAAATACGTGATTGCACATTCTGTCAATTTTATGAGTTTTGAAGAAAATCAGTCACAATTTCTACCTTCTTTGTTGCATTTTTGGCCCATTTTGTTGAAATAGACTAAAGGGGGATGGGGGACAATACATTTTCACTCTTCGAAGGGGGGGCTGAACAAAAAAGTTTGAGAACCACTGGGTTAGAAATAGTTAAACACGATTGGCAGAACAATTTGGTGAACCTTGAAATAAATGAGGATTAACTTCCTTTGCAATCCATTGAGACAAATAACAGTTTTAAATGATTTGAATACTGTGGTAAGTGACATAAATGATATCTATTTATGTTTTCCAGTTTAAGCTTCTACGGGACGAGAACAGGCCTCCTAACAGATATTAAAACTCACCATGCAAATAAGACACTTGTATCGGTCTCCTCGCAGTATCTGCTTCTCCAGCTCTCGGATTCGAGCCTTCAGAGCTTCCATGGTGGTCGCTGTGGACTGGTCCTCTGTCACCCTACAAAAGATTTAATTGTATTGTTAAATTACTCACAATTTCCAAATAAAGAAGAAGCAACATTTAACATTTATATTCTAAAAACAAAAAATACAATTGGTCATTATTGCTGTTTTTTCCTTCTCTTTTGGCTCTAACCCTTTGATCTTTCCAACTTTTATCTGATACATTTTTGTCTTTTGATGAAAATCCAACATTTATATTCACTGCATCATCTGTTCTTGTTTTCTCTTTGGTTTCTGAAACAGTTTCTGTTTATTTCCTCATCTTCCTCTATCTTTTTTTCCTCCACCTCTTTTCTATCCGACTCCCTCCCACATTTCATTCGGCATCGATGATCAAGCCGCTGATTAATGCACAGCCAGATAACAGAAAATGTGCATTTAACACTGTCCGACAGCATATGAAGCGACCATAACTAAATCAATAGAGCCAGCACGCAGACCACAGCGGAGCTCCTGCTGGAGATGAGGCTGCGCGGGACAACCAGTGTTTATTACACCCATCCACTCTCAAGATGAAATAGTGGCCGGACCCACCAGTGTGTGTTAAGGAAAAAAAAGGAGAGCGTGTATTTATGGTGATGTGGTAATTTTGCAGGCTGATAGCTCGCTGATCTACGGTATCGATCTAGATGGGAAAGGACAAGTGGCGAGAGGGAGGGGAGGGGCGAGAGCAGGGGCATGTGTGGCCTCGCACGTGGCGTTATTTACTGCAGGGAGGACGTTTTATTTGGAAAAAGAAAGGAAACTATGTATTAGGGTTGTCACGATACTAAAATGTTCAACTCAATACCAATACTCAGGAACGTATTAGGTACTCGACACCATTTTTGATACCAATGCGATAAAAAAATAAATAAAAAGATTGTCATTAACAAGAAAAAGAGCCTTGAGTTTAGAGCATCCAATTCGGCCCGCAACAGAAAGCAAAAAAGTCAGAGAGACAATGAATTATTGTGTTAATTACCAACTAATTTATTTGTAGATATGTCAGCTAGATATCTAAAAATGAATACACAAATTCAATGAAACTTCACGTAACCCTTATTACATGATGACAGCCATTTTTAATCTCAAATTCTTAAAAGAACGCTCAATTTTCCCCCAAATCCTGCAAATTCCTTTAAATTATTCCCCAAAATTACCCCAAATGACAAATTTAAAGTGAAGCTCATACAGAGACTGATATCTGTCACTTATTGCTTTGATATTATCAGCGCCGTACATATTTTATAATGTATTTATACATGGAAATGCAAACTAGAGCACAATAATGATTCAATTACTAATTTTCCCACCAAAAATCTGTGGCCCACTTACGATGAACTGCTCCGTATTTGGCCCCTGAACTAAAATGACACCTCTGCTCTATTACAACATGTAACATTTAACAGAACCACAGGTTAAATAAGAATATAATAAAATTATTTTTCTTTTAATAATAGAGTTGTGCAAAAAGAAACTTCAACTATGATAAAAAGTTTCAAGTAATCCGAGGTAGTGCAAAAAAATAAATGTAGTAAAATAAACATCAACAATTAGAACACACAAGATACTGTATATAGGGAAATATTGCAATATATTGCAGAATCGATTTTTCCCTTACACCCTTAATTCAGATACAACCCTTGAGCATCAATACTTTGTTGAATATCGATACCATAAAAGTCCAATAGTAGAGTCTGGCAAAATGGCTTCCTATAGTGGGTTAAGAATCAATGCTGAATGGGATTATCTTCAAGCTTTGGTCTCTAATTGTTTTTATCGTTTGCTGATGTTAAATTAAACCCCATCCAAGCAAGTTGCACGCCCTGAAATTATGACATGCAGCACTAATTCTTGCATCAGATATTCAGGTTTAAGTCCCCCAGCCCCTGTGCCCCTCCTTAACTTCACCATGATCGTGTCTCTATAAAGGCCGAGCCTGTCCCGACACCCTGGTGCCCTGTAAACTACTTTACCCTCTCCCTCTTATTAGTGCTGAGCTTGTAAAAAGCCATTTAGCCTTGATTAGCTGGCTAGCTAATAAAGCAGCAATGGACGGAGGTGGACACTGTTGTCACACAGACAAAGCCGTCTCATTTTTTTTTTAACCACTCCCATAAATCCCACTGTCACCAATTCACCCACAAACAAACAAACATCTGCTGAATGGGCGCTTTTTTCTTTTTGGTGACATCTTTAACACTGTTCAACTACCCCAACCCCCTTTGTGCAAATTAGTTTCTATATTTAAAAAGACAGGAACTATTGTTTCAACGGTTGAAAAGAAAATCCCTTATCCTTCCTTTATGCAACTAAAGCTGGTTAATACAGAGGTAACATAAGGAAGTATCGGTGGAGACAGGATTTGCTCAAGATGTAATAAATGTTACTGGAAGAACATGATGATGTCACTGGGCCAGGCTGTCTCAGAAGAACACATGAAGCCAAATACTGTAATCATAGAAAGAAACAGCTTCTCAAACAGTTCCACCTTTTTAAGTAAGAGATGAGTCCTCAAGCTATAAGACGTGTACTTTGTGTACAACACCCCGTTTAAACGGGTACACAAACTAACGCAGATTGTCAATTTGACCGCCTAAAGACACATTTATTTAACTCTGGTAACCAAGTTTAGTCTAGTTTGGATCCTCTGCACTAGTTTATTCTAAAAAAACGTGACATGGTTTAGACATTTTCTCTCTAAAACTGCTTAACCACTAACTTTATTTTATTCTAATCCTAATCCTGAGGCAGATCAACCTCTGTCTGTATATAAGCTTTACACTAGTTCACCTGTCAGTAATGGCTATCTCCTATATTACACAGGAAGTAGTGTCTCAAAACCTGATCTATCCATAGCAGGTCCTCTGAGAACAGGCTATGGTTATGGCAAAGTAATTTAGGAAGTAACTTAATGTCCCCTGCTGCTTCAGCAACTACTGGTGTGGAGCTCATTCAACCAGTTGTTTTTTCTTCTGGCAAGTTAACATTCATACACCATTATTGCCTATTGCTGGGCGATATATCGAGAACAAGGATATAATGAGTTTTCTATTTTGGCAATACAAAAAATTACAATATCGGCTATAATTACATATATTTTTTTGTATCTTATTTTGTATTAAAATTCTCATTTTAGTAGTCGCTGCATTCTCTATATCTCAGAACAGCAAAAAAAGCACAGCTACATAGATTGCCGATTGTGTCCTAACCCAGATCTACCACTAAACAAACCACACTATAGAACTCACTCACATGTGCTGTCCCTTATAGGAGAAAAAGCCAAAAGAGACACACATTGTGCAGCTGTTTGTTAATAAATGTGCCTGTGTGGCAATTTGTATGAGCAAATTTAACCCTGAATTGTCTTTCTGGTGAGACTTAATTTGAAATTTGTATTTTAAATCATATATAGACATTTTGAGAAGAAATATTGGGATATAAATTTTGATCAATATTGCCCAGCACTAATAGGGCCTTCTGCTTTTACATTCTGAAATTGAAATTTACATTACAGTTAAATTTTGTGTTAACAAGTTCAGTGACTGAAGAGGGGCTTATTCCTGCCCTAATGCATTGTTGTTGAAGTTCTGTAAATAAACTGAACATCTAAGTTTGATCTGAGTGTTTTGGGCATGACTATGTATTTTTGCACCGTTCTCTTCCTTTCTGCTGCTTCAGGTTGTAACTGCTGTGCACTGTACATCTATCTTCTTTATGTTTCTGCTGGAGTGTGTATTTAGAAGCTTTGTGAGCATACAGGGACACTCACCTAGTAGGTTTTTTTTTTTTTAACATGTGGCCTTGATCTGAGTGCTGGGCATCATAAACCCATGAACCAATACAGAAATACAACGTCCACTAACGCTGCTTAGTTACTGTCCCGTTGGGCCCCCCCTGCAAGGTCTGCATATGTATGTAGGAGACACTAAGTGAAACTGTGAGGAGCCAGGAAAGCTGGACACGGACAGATAGATGGCTCTGCTCCTCTCTATTCAGGGCTAGGACCACCACTCATTTCATTAGTGCAGGGGTGTCAAACTCATTTTAGTTCAGGGACCAAATCCAGACCAGTTTGATCTCAAGTGGGCCACAGATGAAGCAATTTCAACATTAATGTGCCCTAGTTTGCACTTACAGTTACAAAAATACATATAAAGTATATGACACTGACCATATCCAAGCATTAGGTGACCTTAAACTTAAAATCACTAACAATTGCTTGATTTTATCAACAATTGTTATTTAGTTTAGAGTAATTTGAGGAAATTTCCCAGATTTTGAAAAACTTTTATTTTTTACTTTACTTTATTTTTTTATGAATTTAAGATTAAAAGATGACTGCCAACATCATGTAAGATAAGCATGGGAAAATTGTCATTGTGTATCCTTGTGTATTTGGAGGGGCTGAGATGTAATTTACATAATGATGCATGTTTTTTCTCATTTTTACCTTCTCCTGCGGGCCGAATTAGATGCTCTAAAGCAGTGTTTCTCAAATGGGGGTACGTGATAGCACTACATGGGGTACTTGAGAGAGAGAGAGAGAGGAAAATAAACAAAAAAAAGTTCCACCCCAGGCGCGAGATGACCGGATATGTGAAAAAAACTATAGAAATAAATCTATTCAGGAGCCACTAAATCAGTGTTTTTCAACCTTGGGATCAGAATCCCATGTGGGGTCGCCTGAAATTAGATTTTAGATTTCTTTTTTTTTAATTAAAACAGCACAATCTTAAACAACTGTGTTTCTGTACTTTCACTTTGTGAATATATAAAATGTAGTTCAACTAAAATGCAGTAAAAAATAAATAAAATTAAAAAAATATATACACATATATATATATATATATATATATATATCTGAGCTCAAACATGATCAAAAACTAATTCCAGAAAAAATTGTCTTTGTGGTCATCAGGAATTCTTCTTGATATCAAAATGGGGTCATGATTCAAAAAAGGTTGGGAACCACTGCACTTAATACTGTTTCTTTTACAGATTAAGATTAAATCGGGGCTTTCGCCTTTAATTGGCCATGTAATGTTATTACATTAATGGAATTTGTCCTCTGCATTTAACCCATCCCTGAGGAGCAGTGGGCAGCCATTTTGCACATTTACATTTACATTTTGCACATTTACACATTTTGATTCTTTAAAATGTGTGTTATCGCTCATTCATTCCATCATTATGTTCTATAGTCGTTTTTAAATAGTTTTCTAAGCAAAATGGTGTAGTTTGACAAAGGGGGTACTTGGATTTCGAAATACTACTTGATTTCGAAGTACTACGGTACTTGAGCCAAATAAGTTTGGCCGGATTTCAGTTTGACACATGTACATTAGTGTGTGTTTCTTTGTGTCAAGAACAAAAATAATGTCACTTTACATTTTATTATTAAATGACTATATTTGAGATCAATCAAACATAAAGTGTCCAAAACTCTCACCTAAGAATTGCAGTTTTTAAAAAAGAAGATAAAAAACTACTCTCTTCTGCACCCTGTTAACCGGGACCTTAACTACACTGACACACCATGATAAAACATTTAAGTCACTATTGATTTCCCCTGCCTCTGCTCCTTTGCGTGTCTGTGTGTAGGTCTCACATGGCAATAGGCAAGAGGAGGAAGGTGGGGTGGAGCGGCTGGGCTGAGGGGCCTCAGAGGGATGGAGATGGAAGAAGCAAAAGAAGCAGAGAGAATACAAAAAGAAAGGAAAAAAAGAAATGCAACTCAAAATGTAAGCTTTAAAGCTATGAAAAACAGAGAAAAAGGTAGGTGTGTGTGTTGGTTGGGGTGGGGGGAGGAGGAGGAGGAGGGGCCACATCTAGCTTCATCGCTTCCAATTTGAAGACGGATTCAATTATTTGCAGAAACCACATGGAAATCTCCCCACATTGTTGCAGCTGGAGCACCAAATTTGGCAGCAATCGCATTGGCGGCATTGGAAGAGCCATTTATCTTAGAAGGAAAGGAGCACGCGGCGTTTACGTGTGTGTGTGTTTGTGCGCATGAGAGAGACAGAGAGAGCTCATTTATCTTCGCGGGGGAACGGAGACGCCCCGGGAGGCGACCAGATCATTACCCATCTGGGATCAGAGACAGAGAGAGAGGGAGATTTCACCAACGCACACACACATGCACTATGTATCAATGTAACAAAAGGAGACAAATCTCATTTTCATTTGGGAACAGCAGGTCAGACAAGCTCAACAAATACGTGCATTTAAAGCAAGTGGAGAGAAGCAAAGGCAGGAATTCAACTGGCCTCCACCTGCTTGTTCCAATCATTTGGTATTCCTCTATTCCACCAATACGCAGATTACAGCATGTTCTGCCTCAGGTGGAATGTGGGTCCTTCAAGGGAATACGTTTACAGACCTCACATGTAGCATCAAGATTAAAATATCTATAAGAAATTAGACTAATCTTATATGAATCCTTAAAATGTGAAAAAAGTAGCGCCAAAGTCCAGCAAAAGCACACAGTAGCCATTGTATCGTCTAAATAGAGGTTCTCAACCATAAAGTCAAGACCCCATTTAGGGTCGCGAGACACTTGGAGGGGGTCGCTAGATGCCTTCAAGACAATTTGCCTCGGATGCCTACAATTTGAGCCTATTTTTGCTTATATTTTACAATTTTTCTACAATCTTGCCATGTTTAAACAAAATTTTCATCACTTTTTTGGCCAGATTTTTGCTCCTTTTAATGCATTTTTCCTACATTACCCCCACTTCTCTATCAAAGTTCAATGCCTTATCTGCACATTTTTTCCACTTTTCAGACATTTTCCACCACTTTTCCCACCTAATGTCACATATATTGACCAATTATTGTCACTTTTAACCTCTTCTGACCATATTTCATGCTTATTTTTGCCAATTGCCACTGTGGAATGTTGAGCCACTGCTACCCCTCGGGGAACATGCAGAGAAGAATTTCACTACGGTGAATAATAAAGGTTAAATTATTATTATTAAGCACATTTCAACCTACTTTTCAATTTCGCTGTTTTTACAGGTGCGCGGGACACAGGAGGAAGAGGAGGAAGAGGAAGGAGTGCTGACGTCTGTCCTGCTGCTCTCGCCGTTGCTTGTTGAGGGCATTTCTGAGGAAAATAATAATAGAAGGCCTGTTTAATGATGGATTTCTTGCTTTTTTTAAACTACAACAAGCTCTTAAACAGAAAAGGACACAACCCAAACTTTGTTTTAAACTTTTTTTTGGTTTTAGCCAAGGCTGGGCGTATGAACATAGTCAATGTGTTGTAGAGGAATAAATCAGCTCTACTCACCATCACTCGCCCATTTGGAGAACTCAGGTGTTATTCTGTTGGAAGGCATCCCACCGCTGGAACACAAAACCACAATTCATACCAATAATAACCTAGAATCTATCAAAGCACCAAATTAATGCTATTTCTGTGGGAGCTGGTGCATTAAATGAGGCTTCATACTTGAGTACAGCTCCGCGTAGTGCCTCCCTCTCTCTGGCCTCTCCTTGGTCCTCTCCTGCACCAGAACAGGGAATAATGTCAGCCTCGGTGTACTGGGCTTTTCCGTATTCCAAGGTGTCGTCGCCGTCCACGTCTAGATCAGCGTCGCTGTCTGCTGCGCTCTCCTTAATACTACACGTAGCAAAACCTGTTCCTGAAAGAAGAGAAGAACACAACAAACCAGCATTAGTTTAAAAAGAAAAACTATAAACTGGACTAATGTAATGGACTTCTGACAAACAGCTACCATGGGTTCAGAACGCTGCAGATCAGTTCTTACTCTTAACTAGCCTCAGAATAAACTTTAAAGTTCTGCTGCTGGTGTATAAATCTATTAATCCATCAGTGAGATGTTAGTCAGGTATGAACCCAGCAGGTCTCTATGGACACAGGTCAGATAGTGGAGCCCAGAGTTCACAGCAAACATGGTGACGCTGCTTTTAGTTGTTATGCTGCAAAGAAGTAGAACAAACTGCCAGCAGAGCTGAAGTCAGCATGTGCTGCTGTAGTCATATCATGGTATAAGGATATTATGTCCAGAATGAAGAGAAATAATTAAAAAAAATAACTTTTTGAGACTTTTCAAAGTGGTATTTTCCTAAACCTAGAGACTTTTAAATAAGCAGATTAGAAGTGTGAGAAAGAAGGAGATTTGGTCTGAGACAAGACAGTGAAGCGTGGGGGCACCATTTAGACTCAGTCTACAGTGATGGAGGCTGACATCTTGCCCATCACTCTGAGAGAAACAAATAAGGAGTTGTGTGGGTGTGGGTGTGTGTGACTGGCACTTCTATAAACCTAGTGATAAACGCTCAGACAAAGCCTTACCATAGCCTGACTGCTCCCTTCAGCTTCACTTAACCACAGAGCTGACTGTGCGTGTGTGTGTGTGTCCATCTCTAGGAGGCGCCTCTTCAATGTTTGTTTGAGATTGTCTGTCCCTCTGTCACTTAGGACCCCCGTCTCTCAAACTCTTTGAAGGTAGGTGGATAGCTAGGTGTGTGTGTGTGTCTCTCTGTCACTTATAGCATGTCTATCTTCCATGGTGAGTTATGCTGGGCTATGTGTGTGTGTTCATATACCAATTAAACCCCAAGCTGTGTGTGTGTGTGTGTTGTGAAAGTATCTGAGTGTGTCGGCCAGTGACAGGCCTGACAGCCATCTTATTTACAGCTATTCCAATTCCTTCCAAGCTCTCCGTTGGACTAGTGTGTGTGTCTCTGTGTGTGTGTGTGTGAGCGTGAGAGACCCGACCGAGTTGACAGCCATCCTATTTAACCCGTCTGTCCCTGTGTGAGCGTGTCTCAATACTAGACTTCCTGTGAGAGTAGCTCACTGCACTACAGACTGGGTGTCACAGTTTAAATCACCTGTGGGTCTGAACATCTGCACATGCTCTAAAAATAACTTTTTATAATTGACTCAATCTAGAAAAAAAAGATAAAGAAGACCAATGAATGTGGGTGTGGGGGACAGTAGGTTCAATTTAAGTGGTAGAATTAGTGTACAGAGATTTGACTTCCTTTAGAGATTTTCATAAGAAAAGCATCGTCTTCTTCGCAAAACAAACTTTGATTACTACTAGACTATACAGAAGCACTTGGATTAGAGGCTCTATGTACTATTAGAGTTGTATTTTCAGTTATTATGATACACCGGGTCTGGGATCAGCGGTGAGGTGTAACTAACAGTCACTCAAGGGGTGTTGATTTTTACCCCAGTGGTTTAAGTCAGAATACCAGGAATTCAATGCTGAGGTCAAGCAAAGGAATCAATGATTGGTAAAGTTTTCCCCATAACCTAAATAAATGACTGATTGAATGCCCTGGTATACAGAAATCACCATTGTCGTGCATTCACACTTGACTTCAGCGACTCTGGCGACAAGACTACATTCAAAATCAATGTAGATAACGCAACGTCAAGCAACCTCCCTTCAATCAACGCAACTCACACGATTTCAGTGACTCAACTGCGCAATCTGAGCAGCTGGAAGTTGATCAAAGTTGAACATTTTGAACTTTTCAAGCGACTCCGACATCCAGTCTGCAATGACGTCACTCCCCCGCTCGTCACTGCCTGCAGAGCCGGAGCCTTCACTGAGCCAACTGTACACTTCAACATACTGGGGCCAAAATGGAAGTGGCATACTCCTTGAACAAGCCTTTTGAATTCTAAGTACATTTTGAATGAACTCATCCTTTTGTTACTTCGTAAGTTGAACCGTAAGTACAAGTGGCGCTGTCTATGATAAGTGCTGTAAACGGATGGCCGTAGAAGTGTGCAGCCCTCTCAGTGCTGCCTCTGGTCGTCACGTCGATGAAGCAAGCAAAATTCGCGACTATGTTCAAGCGACTCATCATGGGCGATTTAAGCAACTATCGTCACTGAAGTCACGTACTGTGTGAACGCACTTTTACAATTCACGTACAGTGTCAATAAGAAAGGTTCTGCAGCAACTGGTCAACTACCCATTGTGGTTTGTGTAACACCAAGGAAATAGAGTATCATGGCCAAAGTAGTTTAGATGCAGATCTTTATGCTTTCCCATTTTCCTGCTTCGACCTCAACTTTGTAGAAAAAAACGCTCACTTACAGCCTGATGTATGCTGCCCACTGTAAGGTGAAGTTGAAGTCATTATCGCCTAGTCATAGCTTCACCATTGTTTAAAATCCTCGCTCTTTCACCTGTGCTCCGGAGCTAAGTGGTAACCTGGCATGACTTGTGCTGCTGTGTTCACAGGGATTATACCAGTGGCCTGTTTGCTCTGCATGTGTGTTCCCTGAGCTTCTATCTGTCCCTCTAAGCAGTCTTGGCAGGCCAATCTAATCTGGCCAGGGAAAGGTCAGCCTCACTCTAACTGCCTTTCACTCACATTATGCATCGACGCCCCCCACCCTTTCGCACCGTCTTCTGCACTCTCTATTTATTCCTGCTTTACAAGCCTCCTCTTCTTATAGTAAAATCGTGGCTTCTAAAAAAAAATAAATCTTCCCATTTACTACCTACACATTCACCTTTCTTCTACTTTGCAGTCCTGTTATCCATCTGCAAACTTCCGCCCCACTTATGCATCACTTTGCCCCTGATTTACACCTGCGTGAAAAAAACTATTTTCCGCTCTTCACTCTTTCACAAGGGAAATCAATAAGTAGCAACACAGCCACGTGCTCTGCCTCATTATCGCAGGCATCTCGTGAATATCGCTGACTCTTTTAAAATGTTAACTACATGTTTTATCCTCTGGGTTACATGCTCCATGACAACAGAACAGGATACCCTCAATTTGCATAAATGTCACTGCAACAAGGACTACACGTGCGAGGCGAGATCAAAGGACTCATCGGGGCTGACTCTTAGTGCAGCTCAACCAATCGTACAACCTCTGTTACCATAGCAATTATCCAGACCCCCTAAGAAGCAGCGACGAGGCATGTCAAAGGTCATCGTACCATCTTTCTGCCATTTACAGGTCAGAGGGAGAGCGATGGGGAATAGGACGCAGACACAAAGACATAAGATGCTTGTTTTTTGAAGTCCCGTTTACAAAGCAGAGATTTCTCCTCGTCTCAATCCCAACCCCTCTGGGCCGTCTCAGACGGAAATAATCCCTCTGCTTCTGCTTCATCCCTCAGGATGAGCGCGTATCAAACCTTTAGAATCTGTCAGTCTCTCCATGTGTGACAGACTCAACAGACTAACTATGCGCTCCTAACTTTACCATTACTATTTATTACATCTTCCCAAAGGGGACAATTAGTGTTGATGAGGAAAAAAAACTAGAGATGCACTGAAATGAAAATTCTTGGCTGAAACTGAAAACCAAAGATGAGAAAACCAAGGCAGAAAACCGAAACAGCGAAATAAATGATTATGCAAATGATTAGTCCACAACCATTGCATTTATGGTTCCAAATGTGTACTAATCTCACTAAAATTAAAACAATGCAATATTAAAGCTTCAATTATTTTGTATTGACATTCCACCAATGCACAATATAAAATAGAAAAATAAAATGTTTAACTTGACCCCACTCATACATTAAATCATACTGTACAGGCCTATAACTGAATGAGCTGCTGGCAGAGAGTCAAAGTAAATATTTTCTCTCATTAAAACACAAAGTGCATTGAAGTTCTTCTCTGCTTTATTTATCATGCAACCATGTTATTGGAGACACACACAGCTCTCTAATAATAATAATAATAATAATAATAATAATAATACTACAATTTATTTGTAATGCACTTTACATTTGATTCCAAATCTCAAAGTGCTATGTGCTTTGATTGCGGCGTGAATCATTTCTTGTGCACACTGGTTTAACTTGAATCCAATCCAAGTAATGATCTATATAACGCAGACCAAGTACAGTCGTGATAAATTTCCAGAGGATCTCTGAAAAATGTGCGCTGACAGACTCTGAAACCAGATGCTATTGATGCGCTGCCGTGTGGTTCGTGTTGAGGAGGGCTACACGTAACTACAGCGATTACGTGACACAGAAACATAAAAAAACACTTACGCGCTCCGTCAACTCTGCTCAGAAGACGCTTTAGTGCTCAGATGTATTGAAATACAGCTGCTCCACGAGTCTGCGGACAAGTTGCTTCGTTTCCAAACAAGCGCGAGCGCTGTTTGTTAGCATTATACCGACATCCTGTTTCGGTCAGCTTTTTTCAGTGAGAAAAGTGGTTTGGTGGCCGGAATTTCCGTGCATCACTAGGAAAACCTCTTACAGACCATTCTAAATGTATTCTGCAAACTTACAGAATAACAGCCTAGTTATTCAGCACTTCATAAAACAGACTTTCTACTGACAGACGATTCAGGCAGCAGATAAGAAAAGCTGTCTGTGCTCTGTAGGTCCTTTTAACCTGGCTTAGCAGCTACGAGACACAGGGAAGTCTTCCCTCACACAGAGATGAATCTTAAACTGATCTTGTTCGATTTTTCCCCCCTCCCTCCCTCCTTCCTTCTCCCGTCCCTTTCTTACTTGTGCTCTCAAAGGGAGGGAAGGATGGTGGCACTTCACAGAGGAATAGGCCGCCTCTTCATCTCTGCGGCTGAGGAACCCCCCCCCAACAAGGCTACAGCTGTAGAGCTGCTGCCTGCCCTCCAGAGTCTGCAGGATTCACCAGTGACTGTTAGAACCACTGAGGGCCTTTCAAGACTAAAATCATCCTTCTGGGCTTTTACCTCTGTCTGCCTGTGCACATGTTTCAAGCTCTCCTCGGGTCAACTTGGTTATCCAAGTCCCATCCCAAGCCTACCTATTATAGCAAAGCCAGAAGGGCCTAAATCTGTTTATTTTAACTACTAAGAGGTGTAATAGGGAGACAAACGGATGGATGAGCCTGGAAGCCGCCTCCTGCGCTACGTGCTGCACTTTGTCACAGTTCAGCTAAGATTTTTACATTGATCTTTCTCGTCTTGTACCTCAGGAGGGAGGATGAGGAGGAGGCAGGAGAGGCTCAGCATGCTGGTGTTTAACAGTGGATCGAACAGGACGAGGAGATAAAAGTGAAAGCAGAGCAAAGAGGCCGAAACAGCCTTTTAGAAACAACCACAGCTCAACACCTTTATCTATGCACACCTGGAGGCATTCCTGCATCTGTTTTTATACAAAAGAACACAGCTGAGGTCCGGAAAAATGACAAACCGTTTAAAATTAGCAGGTTGATATAAAAGATTTAAAATAAAATAAATACAGTACATATACTTTATCAAAAAATAAATGAAAAATGCATGCCTTCACTCATCTACAGCACAGCATCCTGGATTATTGTAGGAAAGGCATTGCCTTTAAATGTTAGTAAAAATTGAGGCATTTGTCAAAACAAGATGAAAGTCATTCCCTGCTTTAAGTTTACCAAATAAAAAGAATCTGAACCAGAGACAAAGAAAGTGGTTCTCAATTTTTTGGGGTATTCCTCACTTTAAGGTGAACTTTCAAGCCCCACCTGAGCCCATTTTAAAATGTACTGAACTAACAGGAAACAAGTATTATATTTCATAATAAATCAAAAACCTAAAAATACAGAAAATAAAAGAATATGGTTTGCAATCTGTGCCAAAAAGCTTTAGAAAACAAAAATAAATATTTTTTTTAGGTCAGCTATTTAAACTTTGTTTATTTTTCCACGCCATGTGAAGTACATGCTGACGTAAATCCATATTTTTGCAATTTATTAGTTCTACGTCACGTTTTCTTTCCGGTCCGTATCTAATGCAATCTAATAATCTCTTTTAGTTTCTGCTACATTTTTAGGCTTCTCATTATCTCTTTCAATGAAGAAAATGTTTTACGAAGATTGGCATGAAATTGAAAATGTCCTCATGTTTGTCACAACCCAGCTGTCATACCTCCATTCCCCCATCTTCCATGAATTAAATGCTCCTGTGACATTTTCAAGCTTGAAAAACATCACAAGCATTTTATGTTTTTGCAACTAAAATGTACATGGTAATAAAGAGAGCAATCCAAAAAGTTTTGATGTTTTGTGGGAAAATCGATGAGCTGCTACTGGGCTCCCCAGTGACCAGATCCCATCCAGTTGTGTAATTGGATTTCTGGGTGTGCTCACACACACACTCAAACACAAACACTGTGGTGACCGGTGAGTCAATTACCTAGCTAAATGTGTTTTCCTTCAGGCCGGACTAGGCTGAACTGGGCTGACCTTTGGACGGGACCAATTGCCACCAGAATACTGGTACTATTACAAACTCAGGGACACATTCAACAGTGATCTCACAAAACTAAACAGGCCTCAAACAGGACAAGCAGGAAGTGAGACACTGCAGGAGACGGAGATGACACACAGTGCTAGTCCAATCTGCTGCAGCCGGATAAGACCTCAGAACTAAAACTAGCTAGCTAGCAGCTAGCACATCTACACAGCAGCAACAACATTTGTGATACAAGTCAAACTAAAGCACCTCTGATCATTATAAGTGTGTGTGTGTGTGTGTGTGTGTGTGTGTGTGTGTGTGTGTTTGTACCTCTGAAGCCTCCTTCCAACAGGGCTGTCGCTCTGATCCTCTTTTGTCCCGCCCATTCGTACTCCTCAAAGCCCCGCCCATTCTCTCCATCCATATCTGCCGAGTCATCGTCGGCTAACGCACCTTCACGCTAGCATAGAGAAACACAGGGAGGAAGATTAACGTGGGTTACAAGTTGGAAGATTTTAAATAAAACTCATTCAAATTAAAAAAGTCAGTTTCATAAACTGGAGATTATCAATATTTACACCACATTATCCATCAAATATCTACTGAAGTTAAAGAAAGGACTAATACTGATTGCACTAGTTACAATTTTATCGATTTTCTAATCGCAAAGGCTGCAATTTTTTTTATTTATTATTATTTTTTCTTCTTGTACTGTCCTGTTAAGTTCAGTGTTTAAGAAGTGCAGTCCACATGTTTCATGAAACGTGAAGTTAGTTAGATATGTTAAAGAGGTAAAGCCACAGATTTGTTTGCTTTATTGTTGTAATCTGTGCTTTAAAATTTACATTTTATATTTATTTAAAGTTTAAATAAATCTGAAATTGTTTATTATAAAACAGATTGATTTATTGCTTGTGTTCATTGAAAATACATGACAACAGGCCCTTGAAAAAATAATTGCAATATTGAGGAAAAAAATTGCAGTTAGATTATTTTCTAAAGTCGTTCAGTCCTACTACTTACCCATAATGCATTATACAAAAAATAAACTGAACTCAAAACTTGGATATGGCAAATTATTTGTGCATTTTCAGTCCAAAAAGTCCTGATATATAAAGTAATAAATGTTTATTCTCTGTGCTTATTGTACAGTGGCTACAATGCAGTGGTCTTACAGGTGCATTAAAGTGCAGGGCTGTATTTGGCACATTGTAGATATTGATAAATAAATAAAAAGAAGTTGGCAGCAGGGTCTGGGTCAACTACATTTTAAAATTACGCCTGTAATTATCAATGTTCAATTACAACTCAATTATGATTAAAAATGATTATTTTCCCACTGAAATTCAATTACAATTACGTTCTCAATTACTAAAGTTATAATTCAATAATGCATCAGTTTTGACCCATGTCTTAAATCAGCTGTAAAATAAAACGAAAAATATTATCTATCATCTAATTTGTATTTCATAATTTTGTTTCCTTGTTTGGCTTCCATATCCATGAAATTATTGATATCAATGTTTTTAGTGTAGGCGTCTGGGCCTTTCTTCTGTCAGTATACACCTCAATTTTAACTACATATGTATAAGCCATAAAACTATTATATGTTCCCCAGTTTTGCGTTTAATTAAATTGTAAACGACTCTATAGAATCAGCTGTAATCCTACAATTTTGTAATAACCTCAAACATGTTTCACAGTGTGCTGGTAGAAAAGAGGCGTTAGTATCTAGTCAGTGTAAAGGTTAGCAAGAGAAAAGGTGATTAGTGATGATTTAATGCTGATCTACTAACAAACACCGAAGAAACAAATCAACTTCAATTGTGACGAGAAAGAGGTGCCACTGATTGAGAATCAAAACAAAAAGGAATGTGAGAACTAAATGTTTTTTCTAGTCTATCCCATCACCGGAGAGCTGGTGCAGTCGCCTCATATTGGAGAAACTGCAAATATGAGCTCTTTCTATTGGAAACTCAACAGTTAATCCGATATGACGTGACCGCCATGGGAGGAAGGTTGCTACGGGTTATTTTTGGGATCCGTCTACATGACATCTACAGGAATGAAAGTAAGTGACTGGAAGAGAAGAGCTGATAGACTGTCCGACTGGCGATATAGGCGGCGTTTAGGGGCCCCATTTGTACTACCTGGATCAGGCATTGTTCCACATGTCTACTCATCTCCTCCTCGCTCCCAGTCAAAGGGGCGCTGCACAGCGGACATACCTGGCCCCCCTCCTCAGGCTTCCTCCTCTTCATCTTGCCTATACGAGCTGAACGGGCAGCATGGGAAGAAAGAAAGGGAGAAAGAGGGAAGAGACATTTTTAATATGAAGGAAGTTATTTCAGGATGAACTGGTGAAGGATGGATGGATTCTTTCTGAATCACCACATGCTTCTGGATGGAAAAAGACAAGATAAATCAAACCCAGAGGGATGTTTAATGAGAGGTTACCACTTTTTTTTTTAACTTAACATTTAATTAAAATATAGCTCTCTAAACGTCTTACACTACATTTATTTTCCCCACAGGTTTGCAGTTTGACTCGTAACAAGCTGATTAGGCTGAATTCTGTGACTATTTTCATCCAGCCCATTCCTTTCTCTTCCCATTTTCCTCCTGTCACAGGTTACCACTTACCCACACACACACACTTAATTAGAAATTTAACAGAGCAGAACACACGTCATTGCACCCTGAGACTCTGTCATTTTTTCTTAACTGCAAATAGTGCAGGGGGACATTAATTTTTTGCTGCCTGGAAAAACTAAAGGAGACCCAGGGGAGCAGGGCCATGGATGAAGGGAGTAAAGGAGGACTGGACATAGGTAACACAAGAGAAGGAAAGAGGAGCTCGATGTTCTGAATCAGACATGGGCAACTGGAGGCTCTGGGACCACATGTGGCCCTATATCTAAATTTGTGCGTAACACAAAGTGAAAGAAAAATAGACAAAATGCCAATGAAGCACACAAAAAAATACAAAACTATAAATATTCCAAAAAACACACAAAATGAAAAAATATACAAGTTAACCCAAAGGAATACTAAAACGATATTCATTAAAAATTAAAATGTACACAAAATTACTCATGACACAAAACAACGAAAACACACAAAATAACTTTAAAAACACACAATAATACCCGCCAAAAATTCCAAAAAACACACAAAATTACAGAAAAATACACAATTACAAAAGAATACAAGAAATGACTCCAAAAACACAAAATACAACAAATATACAAAACACACAAAATGATTCCAAAAAACACATATAATTACAGAAATATATACAATATGACAAAAGAATACAATAAATGATTAAAAAAAATACAGCAAAATTACTCATGACACACAAAACAATACTAAAAAAATACACAAAATGGTCTTATAGAACACAGACAAATACATAAAATGACAACAAAATACAATAAATTATTCTAAAACACAAAAAGAATACACAAAATGACCCATGAAGTACAAAAAAACAAAAAACAGAATGTTGGAAAATTATACAAAATGAGAACAAAAATACACAAAATGACTCAAACAGTTTTGTGTTTCCCACAATGACACAAGTTGCCCATCTCTGTTCCAGCTATAAGGGACTAACTCTTTATCCTGACCAATTTAGCCTCCTGATGCTAATCAAGTGGAGCATTGTTAAATAGAAAGAGGAAAAATCACTAATGAGATCTGGCAGCACTTTGTGCCCCCCTCATGGGGACAGCTCATATCCTGTTATCATCCACAGTAGACGGAACGTAGGGGAAGAAATTACAGGGCCCAGAGTTTAAACTACAGCATCACAAACTACTCACTAAACTTTAAAGTAGGGCTGGGCGGTATACCTGTTGATTACACAACTTTTGGAACGCTACGCTGCGCCGTGTTTCAGACCGGACCCTTTTCAACGTTGCACTTCAAAATCGGAAGGTAAACAGTAGCGCTCTGGTGTTAGTTGTGTAGTAAATCATATGTGTAAATGAATGAAAAAAGACACAATTGAAAGCCCTGAAGCTACATGTTAGCATGTGCCTGCGTACGCTTGCCTCTACTACAGGAGAGGACACAGAGGCATGGTTAGCTTAGCTTGTCGCCAGTAAAACACAAAAAAAGAGAGCAAAGGATCACAATTTGTAATTCCTGTAGCGCGGAAATAAGTTCTGGTGGAGCCGCAAACAAAACGCTACCTTATTCACCATAAAAACCACCACACCACTGAGTATGCCGCATTTAAAGCTAGAAATCAAGCTAATGCTAAAGCTAAACTTGGAATTATTCTACAGTATTCACTCATCCTAAGTCAATCTACTGCAGTAATTATTCTCTCAACCAGTAGAAAATGCTGTGAACACCTGATTATGCATGAAAAAAAAATAACGTCATATACCATGAAACCATTCGAATTTTGAAAATATTCATATTCATTTTTGGTCATACCGCCTAGCCCTACTTTAAAGTGATGCTAACCATGAAGAAAACTCAGAATTAAAGAGTGAAGGTTGGGCTGCTTTGGTGAGACTTTGTGTACTAGCTCATTAAAATGTGGATGCAATCTGTAAATTATAAGAAATTCACTTTGACACCAAGGTTTGAATTATCATCTTTACTACACTATTTATAGAAATGGTACAGTCTCATCAACAGTAGCTTATAGTGCATGGCTAGATTGGTGTGGATTAATAGTTTACATTTAAAAAATATATGTGTGAATACTGAGGATGACATAAATAATATAATTTCATCACATGATCAAACGGTGGAGGTCGCTGTCATTTTTCATCTTTAATTTATGTTTAAAATAACATAGATGATTTTTTTTTTATTGCAAATGCAATAATACAATAAACAAATTATTTGATGCAGATGGCTTCCCTCCAGAAAAAAACAATAATTACAAATATTACTGCATACACATACACTGGGTGCAAGCATAAACGTGTTATTAGTCACACCTATTTTTCCTCAATTAGAGGAAAAAATATATAATTTTTATAATCATTGCTGCTGCTGTTAATACATTAATTTTGTCTCATCTGTATATGGTTTTGATTATAATACAATAATAAAAAGAAAACATACACACTTTCAAAATTGTAATATACAACATAAAGATATTTCCTTTTAAATTGCTTAATATTTTTTCACTCTTTAATATATAAAAATATACAGTAAATAGGTGTTTGTCAATAAATGTGAGTCTGAACATAAACAAACTAATAAATACATTTATTTAACCCAATTTTTGTGTCATTTTTTGCATTTTTGGTGTCATTTTGTTGTTGATTTTATTGTAATTATTATTAATCAGTATATTTTTCTATTACTTTGAGTGTTTTTGTTAATGTTTTTATGTAATGTTGGTATTATTTAAGTGATTCCCGCTGTGCGTGCATTTGGTTGTGTCTTATGTTGTTTTGTATGTTATTTTTGTGTATTTTGTCGTGATCTTGTGTATTTTTCTCTCGTTTGTTGTCGTTTTGTGTGTTTCTGTTCATATCTGGTAAGTATTTCTATCTCTTAGTGTGTGTGTTTTTGGTGACATTTTGCGTAATTTATTGTTGTTTGTTCTTTTTTTTTTAATAATTCAGTATATTTTTTCTCTTGTTTTGTGTTTTTATTGTCATTTGTGAGTTGCTGGTATTATTTAATATGATTAAATATTTTTTTTACTAAAAGTAAACATTATAAAACCACATATTTGTAATGCTTTCATTTGTTAATTTTCCTCTCAAGTACCCCGTACCCCCATTTGAGAAACACTGTTCTATTCTATTCTCTTTAACAGTATTTCAATATTGACTTCTTCTAACTCATTAAATTAATATTTAGTTGGGGCATGAAGTTTAACACATATGATTATAAACCATAATATGAAATGAAAGCTTGAGTGTACATACCATTCAGCCTCGTTTGTCTGTTTGCCCTTACACGTAAAAATGTCTGTAACAGGAAAAGAAGAGATGGGAAGCATTGGTTAGATAATAAGGAAACGTTTGAGTGCAGTTTCACACATTAAATCAACTTTTCAGAGTGAGATTGCTTTGGATGCTTGAGGCTTGTGTCCTTTAGTGTGACTAGTGGCTCTGTGGGTAATGAAAACCTACTTCTCTCTCCTGCACATCCTCCATGAGTCTTGCTTTATTTATGCCACAGCTCCGCCAGCAGCCGCTAAAACTCACTGTTGCAAAACACCCGAGCTCACCCCCACACGGTGAACATCACCGCTAAACGCATGCTGTGACTACGGATAGCAGTAGATGGGAACGGATTGAAAGTAACGCCTATGTTGGTGAGGATACCGCGTATCCGACGCCATGTTGGCTTGTTTTGGTCACGTGACGGCGCTGGAAACGGAAGCTGTGAAACGTCACTTGTTGTTTTACCAGGAAGCCACGAGGGGGGAGTAAATCTCTCTGAAATCTTTAGTCGAAATTAAAGTATAAAGGCTTTATAAAGGATTACAAACACGGATTTAAAACTACAAATACATTCTGTAGACGCTTGTTAGAGCCAGATATGAAACAAGACCCAAATTGTTGTTATTAGCATTATTATTATTATTTAAAATAATAAAAATAAAACCAGAAATGTAAATAAACTGCTGAGCCAGAAATGTAATTATTATTATTATTATTATTATTATTATTATTATTATTATTATTATTATTATTATTATTATTATGTTTCAACTGGTCAATAATGTAATAACTTTTGCCCAAAATGGAACAACTTGTAACATTTTGACAATGTAAAAACTAAATGTAACAAGTTGTTACATTATGGTAATGTAAAAATTAAAAATAACTTGTAAAAACAAGTTTTGGCATTTTAGGCAAACATTTTTACTTTTTTGGGGTCAGCATCTTGTTACATTATTTACAGTTGATTGTGTTTATATTTTGAGTTTTACAACATTTTTCTTCATAACAATTCAGCTCTTGTTACATTTCGAGTCGTTGTTGGGCTCTAACAGATGCTTTCACACAAGTTCATTTTAGATTAGAGATTATAGTTAAAACATAAAGACATAAAACTTAACCTTCGAGTCAACCCTACCACAATTTGTAGAAATAGAAACAAAACATAATACAATAAATAGATGAAATACATTGAAAAATTAAATCTAACACAACAAGGTGATCTGCTTATTTTTTTATGTATTTTTTTTCTTCCCTGCAATCATTTCTGTTATATGAGGGGTGACTGCAGGGTGTATGCAGCAGTACACACTTAACTCATCGCTACAACCTTGTACAGATCATATATCTTGCATTTGCTTTGTTTCTATTTCTATTTATTGCATCACATTATAACTGATGACAACAGCTGCTTTAGTTTGCAAGATTAGATTAGATTACACACATTTTAACATTGCATTTAATCATACTTTTTTTAATAACTGAATTGTTTTATTATCAAATTTATCTATTTAAATTTTGCATCGACTTTTCTCTCACTGTACTGTCTCAATTGCATTAAATATACAGCGCAGTGAGGTTACGAAAGCGATGTCAGAGTTCTGTGTCGGCTCACCTCAGATCTACCAGGATTCAAACCCAGAGTGCTGCATGTATGTATGTATGTATGTACAGTATGTATAATAAACTATATGCTGTCTGAACTAAGGCACTCTGCTATTATGTTATATGTACATCCTCATTCAGACATGGCCACAGTAAATAGGCAACGGTTCAGCCCTCTCACCACCAGCTCATCATCTAGCGAGTGCTGACACGCAATCAGGCCTTTTTTTCCCCTCTTGGATGCCCCTTCCCTTTACGTTTGACTTCTAAGTAATAGCACACCTAGCTGCACATCACTACTACGTTATGATGCACTTTGAATGGGAGCAGAAAGGTCACATTTTTAAAAGACGTGGAGTACACCAGGACGGACTGAGGGGTGGAGGCGGAGGTGGCGAAGTACGTTTTATTTTCAGGGTGCTTTAAAGAGTCACCATTGACCTAATCATTTGTATAATATAAGGTGATTTCAGCAGTTTCACTTAATGAGAAAATCTACTTTATTGCTATATGGTCTTTATGAGCTGTGTCATCCTAAACGTATGGATGTTACGTCTGCTTGGACTTAATAGTCCCTATTTTATGGTGTTAGGGGGGAAACCCACTTAACCCTGTAATACATCACAGGCAGAAGAATCACCAGAACAAACATTGAAGAATTTAAGAGATGAAACCAGTCAGGGTGACATCTCATATTCAGGAAGATTGGCCTGTTACTCGAATGCTGAGGAGGCATAAAAAACAATATATTTCACACTCGGAGAGATTCATCGTTTGATTTGTGCTGTAACTTACATGATTTGCACAAAATGTAATGCAACTTCAGCTTTTAAAAAATACCAATATTGATGACAATGAACTTTTTGTTATAACCTTTCAGCATTCCTCTACAGATCATTGTCTATAATGTATAGTCTTCTTTAAAAATCAGATTCATCAATTAACAAAAAGGTTACATGTCAGCAAAATGACCAAAAATGTACAGTCGATTTGAATTAAATCCAGCTTTATCACTCAATTATATAAGTTGATTTATAAAATTGTTTTAGGGTTAGTTTAAAATGGTACTTTTCATACACAGAGTAAAACACTGTGGAACAATAAAATAAAAAAGATTGAGCACTACATGATGACTGTTGTTGTAATTAGCGCTATATAAGTAAAGTTGAAATAAATTGAATTGCACATTGACAATCTCAGAGTTGGACTAATCTTGTTTGAGGAAGAATGTTTCATCAAAAGCAACAATATGCAACACTTTTAAAGAATAATTCAACTCCGAAACCACTTGTTTCTGCTGAATACACACATATTTGCTATAAAGTAGTGTTACTGATTGATTCTTGTCCAACTCTCCAAATTTGGTGTATTTTGTTATAAAAATGTATGAGCCAATTATTACAATCAATATTTGTTATTGGCTGATAATGGTGGTTTGTTGTAAGACTGTTGAAAAACTCCCATACAAAAGGACTTCTATCCTCAGGGTTTGTGTGTCTTCAATAGTCCGTGATTTACAAATCAAAGCTTTTTTTTTTTTTTTTTTTAAATTTCCTACCAAAACCTGAGGGTTTAGTTACTTTTTAAACTCCTTAAAAAAATGTATGTATGTTATCTCCTATTGTGTGACTTTTGAGCTACTAAGAGTAACCAAAAAGGCTAAACCCCAAAAAATAAAATATGCATCCCAGACATAAATCATGATTATAGAGCAAATGTTCCCAATATCCCATGGTCAGGGTTCCTACACATTTGAAATTACAAAATTAAATAGATTTCCATGTTTTCCATATTTGCGTATAAACTCTGCATGGTTAGGGTTAAAGGGAAGCCCTTTGTTGTTAATTGTTGAGGCCATGTATATTGAGTGGGTGTTGTTTCCATAATCAGAGGGTCCTGAAAATAAAACAGTAGTGTCTATGTGTGTGTAGCTGTGTGTGTGTTGCTGTGTATGACCTGGTATCGGTCAGAGTGGTGGGCATCCTCAGACGACAGGGGAGAAACCACTGGAGATTCTCCCTCTCGCTTTATGTGCACGGACAGAAGCAAAGACTAAAGGGAGAGAGAGAAAAAGAGGGACAGAAAGGAATGAACATGTTCTATCATTATAACCTCTGGGGTTATTATTTCAGGGGAAAGCTCTCCCTGTGCATGGTAATACTGTACATAAATAAAACACAGGGCAACACGAGAGTAAAGCTTGTTTAGAAATGAAAGCACATTCTGGAAAAAAACATGGCACAGTTTAACACCTGCAGGGAAAATGCTGTACGTGTAATCTGAACGCATTAGTTCAGTCAGTTTGGATGTTAAATTGAGCTGTAAGTGTTGCAAGTGAAGAAATTAGAGGCAGCCATGTGTTAAACTGAAGCCAGTAAAAAAAAAAAAAAAGGTGTCAGGGATTGTGTGAAAACGGAACAACAGGAGAAAGAACGAGGTTAAAAATGTGTCTGTTGTTGTCAAACAGTGATGAGAGGTATGCAAATGGATCCCAAAGTTGACAGATCATTAATTACACGTTAAAAAGTAAGTTCTGAAAGTACGTTAATTGTTATAACATATGAAACCGTAACATTTAAAATGACATGCAGAGAAAAACAACGCTTACTATTGTGTTTAAAGCAATATTAAGTCATAGAAGTAATTGTAAATCCTCCTGAAAAAAAGAGTTTGGAATGTGACGCTATTCTTAAATTGGTTAAGTAATGCTTGAGAGGCAGTTAAGCATTTATAAAGTGTTACCTGAGATATACATGTGTTACACTTTACAACAAGAGTCCAAAAAGCAATTAGTCATTGTTAACTATAGTTAAGTAATGCTTATGAAACACTTTTTTTGTCATGATGCTAATGTTACTCAATACCTTACTTAATAAACTCCATAAGTAAATGATTACTAGAGACGTTATTTTGTTTTACAAATATATTAATTATTAATAGGTAATGCATACATAAGGATAATTAATTACATTATGTAACTTTTATCAATGCTTAGTAATGTTTTAATTAACTCTGTGCAGTAGACATTAATTAACTGCATTTTAATGCATTAACTGATTTTTTAGGTAATACATTATAATGATTAATAACATATTATTAAACTGTTAATTAATGCTTGATAATGAATTTGCTATCGTTAATTAAGGGACCCTTATTTTAAAGTGTTACCCTTAAATTTAAAGGTTTTTTTGGAGAGTAAAAAACTTGGAAAAGTAGGAAGTACTTGACAAAAATGTAAATACTGAAATATCGATAGTATTATCGATATGAGTTAATCCAACTGACTGTCAATAAAACCCTTTCTTTTTTCTTTGGAGTTAATATTAGGACATCAGGAGTGGTGAGGAATTGTATTAGTGTACAGAAGAGTCATTTTTGCCTCAAGGTAACCAACATTACAAGACACCATGTCCATAAGTTATTATGAGAAAATGTCAAATACATTTTTCTTCCAAAATCTGTTGTGACTACAAAATCAAAGGGAATACCTAAAAACAAATATAACAAAGCAAACAGGTAAACAATGTGAATATAAACACAAAAAAGAGGGTAATTCAATAGTTAACAGGAATTATAGCTCTGTGTGAACGTAAATGTGATTTTTACTGCTTCACCAGTATGGTTTTTAACTTATTCTAATCAACACACCCTGCTCTGCCCTGGAGCAAGGTGTTACTTGCACTGAATTTTGAACCGCAGCACATGCCCAACAACCTCGTGATTTAAAGACGACCTGTTTCACTGTATACGCCACAGTGTGTGGCTTTTTTTCTCTTTATACAAGGCAGCTATAAAATATTTGTATTTACAGTCATCTCCTATTAATCAAGTGGAAAGGGGCAGAGCAGAGGCTTAAGTGCTCTACGGCAGTAATCTAATAATAATATGTGAGAAATGACCAACCTCCAGTGCTGCCACAGTAAATTGGACATTATGCATGGTGCTTTTATGCTTGCGTGTGTGTGCGTGTGTGTGTGTGTGTGTGTGTTCCTTTATCCATGTTTAAAAAGGTCAGGAATCATTTACCTGAGGGCGTTCTGGGGACGTGCTAAAGTTTTATCATTAGTCGATGACATTTCATGGTAATCTCATCCGCATGGCTATTATTAATAAATGTCTTTGTGAAATTTGGTCTTTTTTTTAAGATCAACCAATTAAACCAATGTGCAAAAGATCAAAACATCAAACATCAAAACCTCGCAAGTATAGCTTGTGTTGTGAGTTTATAAAAAAAAAAAAAAACATATATATATATTTGTGGGGAAACAAGAAAAGTGAGTACTTGAGTCTTTTGTATGCAGCTTGGTGTTTAGCATTAGCAAGGTTAGCGTGTCCCCGACACATGCAGCTTGCTCTCCCTCTAACCCAAACACCCCGGCTCAGCAAGTGGGCCACAGCTCATAAATCGCTGTGTTGGGGTTAATCTCAGATTTAGCAGAGATGGGTGGTGCATACCAGGAACAGGAGCGACAACAACAGACCCATGTGCTTCAGACAGGCCCCCTCTATTCACCATGGCCTGATGCTGAATACTAAACGACGGCGTGCGATGCACAGTCACGGCTGGGTAGGAAGGTCAGTCTTAACCCATCAACCATTCTCAGTTTCCCTTTTCTCAAGTGCAAGGCCACCCACAATGCTGCGAGCTGCTTGTTAAACCTCAGGTTGGCAGCCAAAGTGTACATGGTTGTGAAAACAGGATGGGGAAAACATTTACGGCACTTGTTTGGATGTGCATTGCTGTTCAGCATTTCACAATTTCTAAGTTATCCATACAAACAATATGATTACATATTGTGTTGTGTCACTTTAAGGACAGCTGAGGAGCACTGTCATGAAGCTATTGGGAGAACATTAAGCTAACAAATAAGCATCACATGACCAAATATTTGGAATTTTTCTCTCTCTCTCTCTCTCTCTCTCTTTCTATTATATTACCAAACAAAGTCTGTTGACAATGACATGGACTAGATAATAAAGCATTAAAAAAAGTCCTAAATCACTGTTTCCCAACCTTTTTCGACCAATGTACCCCTTCTCTTTTCTGTCTTAAGGCGAGTACCCCTTTATTTATCTGAGGTTTTGACCATCGTAGGTGTTGATCTTCACCTTTTTTATGTATTTGAAAGAGTTGTGCCACAATGTATTTTCGATAGATAAGGAAAATGTCTGGGAGCAAGCGTAAATTGACAAATGTTTATGTGTACCCCCTGAGGTGTGTTGACGTACCCCTAAGGGTACACGTACCCCTGGTAGGGAACCACTGTCCTAAATCATAGCAGTGTGAGGCAATCGGTGTAGCCTTCAGGTAAACAGGGGATGAACTCGAGAATGTGACAATTTGCAATGTGACATTGGCTGTCTTTTTTTTTTATTTTAATTTTTCCTTCCTTTCTCTGACTGTGTGCATCAGTCTCAGTCTCTCTAATTGAATCAATGCTTGGCAATCCTGCCGTCCATCGGCACGCTTCTGTGTGGGTGTGAGAAAAAAGGAAGAGGGAGGTTTGCGGTGCACCTGATTTTGTTTTTGTGCAGAAACGAGAAAGACAAGTGTCAAAATATCAGTTGTTATTAGTAAAATAAAGGTTAAACACGTACATTTGGAGATAAAACTTTATGTTAAATATGTTCAGATAAAAGGTAGTAACTCACCTTGGGTGTCCCGGGAGTGGCAACTCCATCTTTAGATAAAGGGTGCTTACTGTTGAAGAGAAAGAATTAGAAAATAATTGGTAAATTCTACATAAACACACCACATGTCACAAGAGCTCTAAAAATGTTATCGGTGGCTCACGAGGTATCAGTGACTTTAACAGACATGTTTCTATTGATTTGATTTGTCCGTGTAGTTAACATGTGGCCAATTTGAAATACGCTGAGGACAATCAACTGGCTTGAAAAAATATAAAGGTATGAAAAGGTGTTAGATAGGCCTCTGTTTCCAGGGAATGATGTGAATGTCAGAATGCAAACAGCTTTTATAAAAATAATAATGCATTGGATTTTATATAGCGCTTTATCATAGACACTCAAAGCGCTTTATAGAATCACTCCACACTTAGTGGTGGTAAGCTACTATTGTAGCCACAGCTGCCCTGGGGCAGACTGACAGATGCGAGGCTGCCATAGTGGGCCATCGGCCTCTCCGACCACAACCAACACTCACTCACTCACTACATTCACACTAGACAATGTGGGTGAAGTGCCTTGCCCAGGGACACAATACAGACAGATACCACTGGAGCAACTGTCCCCCACTGTGGCACCTGGAATTCTCAGGGGTCTCCCATCCAACTACTAACCAGGCCCAGATCTGCTTAGCTTCCGAGATCTAACAAGACTGGGCAATGGCAGACTGGTATGGCCACTTTCTGCTCATTTAATGTAGACACTTGTCCATTACTGTTCTGAATAACTGGATGGATGGATGGATGGATGGATGGATGGATGGATGGATACATGGTGATGTCCGTATTGCACAGAATGCTCAGCATCCTATACTAACCACGTCTAAAGGCCTGGAAATAGATCCTCTGTATGCATCTAAGTAGTGTTGCCTCAGCTTTGCCTCATCTCTTCATCTTTATTCAGGAAAGGTGGGATAATATATTGTGCAACAAGATATTACAAAAATAAAACATTGCGAGATGTATCGTTGAAAGTAAGAGTGGGGGTGAGATAAAAAGATCTACTACACACCAGATTGTTTTTTTTCCCTTCATATTCCTATTGAGTTAAAAAGGTAAAGCACAGAATCTTTTTTCCAATTTTCTTTTCCAATTGTATCTTTATCACAAACCCATTGATCGTCTGTCTTATTGTTTTGTGTCGTGAACTTAGTGTATGGTCCCACCCCTACTATTTAGTATACATAGGTTGCTAAATAGATAGAATGGAATTGAATGGATGCATGTCTTATTTTGATGCATGTCATGTGCGCATAATGTAAAATCTGACCATTAACTTTTCATGTTCGTTTCTGTTGAGACCAGCTGTTCTCTAATTGTGGGAGTGATTTGATATAACGATGCCCTGGTTTAAAAGAAGGTGGATTATTAGACCTTTGAAATGCATCAAGGAGACAACGGCGTAAAATCTGCAATGGTCATCCCACATTTTTTACACTCCACTGCTTCCTCTTCTTCTTCTTCTTCTTCTTCTTCTTCTTCTTCTTCTTCTTCTTCTTCTTCTTCTTCTTCTTCTTCTTCTTCTTCTTCTTCTTCTTCTTCTTCTTCTTCTTCTTCTTCTTCTTTACTTCTTTCCTTACATCTCTCTTTAATTCATGAACTGTTCACTTTCCAAGCTGGGGCTTCGGTAATACCATGCACCTCTACCTGCATGGCTTGCTGACAGTGTCAATAGGCAACAAGAGACAGGGAAACGGGATAAGAGGGAAGAGCGTGAGAAGACAACAGTAGCACGCATGCCACAATCTGGAAAATTTGCCACAGTGACAGAGCAGGTGATGGAGAGATGAAAAGGAAGTGAGAATTGGGAAAGAAAAAGTGGGACGAATTATGAGGTTAGAGATACGTGTGTCGAGCAACAATAGAGAAAAGCCAGAGCAGCGGAAAGATAAAAGTCAAGAAATGACAGAAAGAAAGAAATAAGGAAAGGAACAAGGGAGGAGTTGGATCACCGCCGCCCCCTCTTGGAGTGCAGCATGCCTGGTTCTATAAATTTTTGATGGTGTGGGTTGTTGGAATGGAAGTTATATCTGTTTTTCATGTCAAAACAAGAATGAGTGAGGATATGAGTTGCAGAAGAAAGGGTGACAAACACAGAAAACAAGCAGATGAGAAAAGGAAAAGTGGGTTTCAAACTGGGAATGAATTTTTGGTTACTATTGTGGGCTCACTCGAAATTTCGTTACGAAATCTCATTCTTATCTGTACTGACAATAAAGAAAGTCTAAGTCTAAGACTGCCTCCAAATAGTCCCTCCTATCTCCTTTCCTATCCACTGTTCTTTAACCCCCGGTAGTGTTTAAGTGGTAGCCATGATAAAAGAGCGTTCAAATTTTCTGAGGAAAGGAGGCACGGCCGTAGGATTATTGCTTCACCTAGTGGAAGTGCGTCTGATCGTCTTTTCCTAACTCCTCTCCTAACACTTTTCCTTAACCCCATGACGTCATTCACAGGCATATGGAAAAGTGGATAGGAAAAGAGATAGGAGGGACTATTCAGACGCAGCCAGAGTCACTCACTCACTCACTCACTCAAACAAATGAACGAATGAACAAACGAACAACGATAAAGACGACTTGCCAGATTGCTTTTCTCCTTTTTCACATTGACATTGTAAGCATCTGTTAACAAAAATGAAGTCAATCGCTACACATGTAGGAGTTGCACACTTTTTCACTATGTTGATGTTTTTTCTATTTTCCAGATTAGTGTTTGAACTGATGTAATGTTTTTATACATTTACTATAAACATAATTTATATCGTTAAAACTTCTGATATCTGTGAAAGTTACGCATTCTTCGGTTGAGAAATGAGGACATTGAGAAAAAGTGTGCCCCCCTTTATGGATGTTGTATTTGGGCCAGATTTTGGTACAGATGTTCTAAATATCAATAGGAACAAGGCAAAAAGCAATCTGGCAATTTTTTAAAAACTTTTTTAATACCATTATACAGTGAACCACCCAAAAAAACAATGCTTAGAAGGATTAGGATGATGAAACGTTTCCACTGAAGTATACTTTTCCCAAGATGCATTTCAAATGGAAAGTATGATATGTGCTTTATTATTTGTATGACTTTAAATCGTGCTTTTCTTTTTCCTTTGATTGTACGACCATAAACGATTGTTAAAAATGTACAAGCATAGACTCGTGCATGTGTTCTTTGAACTTCTTCCTGCTCCTTTCGAGCACAAATGTTTTAGTTTTCTTATTATGTAAAATAAGTGAAATGAAAACCTATAAAGACAAAAACCGAAAGCGCATAAATTGCTCCGTTGATTCGCCACCGTTAAAATTTCTGAAAGCATTTTAACTGAGAAAGTGACCAAGTAGAATATCAACATGTGGTCATTTGATCCATAAAACTCACGGAAACACAACTTCAAATCAAGAGCCCAAAAGTATGAATAGTGTGCCCACTACACATACTTAAAAAAAAAAAATCCCGATATAATATATGTCCGGGTATTTCTTGCATACTCAATCTTTTCATACTATCTAATGTGAACGCACTACATACTCATTTTGACATCGGACTTAGTGTGAGTAGTACGTTAGTGTGACATTTCAAAACACATCCTTGTTCTTTTCTTGGTAGGAGTTAGGTTAAACGGACAGCGAGAAATAGAGGGATAACGCTCAACTCAAAACACTGATTGCTTTTTGGCTTTTTGTGTCAACGGGTAGAGGTGGGGGTTTGCTTGAGTGGACGCAAATTGATTATGGAGGAGGACGAGCAGGACGAAGGGGGAGAAGCTGAGCAGTATTAAAAAGGAAGAGGGTGACGGGGTATGTAGATTACTTTGGCCCCTCGAGCCACTTGATGTGTGTGGGGGACATTGTGGAATTCCATTTGTCATGTTGTGTGTGTGTGTGTGTGTGTGTTGTTTGTGCCTGTGTGCGTGTGCGCATGTGTCCGTGCACATAAAGCTGTGGCCTAAGTACAAATGCCAGAATATGAAGGGACAAGCTGGCATCTGTAATCAAAGAGACACACACACACACACACACACACGCACACACACACACACACACACACACACACACACACACACACACACACACACACACACACACACACACACACACACACACACACACACACACACACACACACACACACACACACACACATTTCCATGCAGCGGGAAAACAGAAAACACATAAGAGCAGATGTTTGCTGAGAAGACTAGACAGATCTGTGGCTCGCACTCGCATCTTGGTTTTCATACCCACACTCCTTTTATTCAGCAATCTCTGCTCATCATTAAAGGCAGATTTACTACAAATTGGACCAAATTCCCACTGTCACTTTCGATAATGGCAGCTACCATGCAGAGCGCCTGTAAAAAAGGAACGACTGTGGGTCTGTGTGCGATTTAAAGAAATGCTTCGTTCACACACAAAACTAAATTCAAACCTGGCCCTAAATTTCTTTCTGAAGCAACATTTTTGCTGGTCTGCTTACTTTCAAAAATTACTTTTCTATCATCCTTCTCCCATGTTATCCTCTTTCCCTTCTTTAGATGACTGTATGGGTTAATGGCAAGTAGGTGAATCAGCCAGGCATGACGTTAGCCGCCATCCCATCTCACCCTGGGATCGCGCTATTTCCTTAAATTACCAGTGAGCACACATGCACACGTCTGTGCACGTGTACATGACCGCATACACAGGATGATAGATCATACACTGGTTCTAATTCTCTAAAATTAAAGATCTACGGTAGTATTTCTATCTGCTTATAGTTTGTGTGATAAAAAGAAAGTTGTTTTCATTTATTTGTAGAAATTCAAACTGGAACTTTAAGTCTAAAAAGAACAATTTTAACATCAATTGTGCTCTAGTTTTTAATATCAGTCCCTACCAGATTTTAACTTAAAAAATTATTGATTTTTTTTAACCATCTTTTGTGTGATTTAGAGGAATTTTGCGGAATTGCTGGTAAGAAATTGCAAGATTTGTGGAAACATTAAAGAATTAAAAATGATTGCATTCATGTGATATAAACAAAGGAAAACTGCAATCCCCTAAAATATACTGTAGATATCTAGAACTGGATTATTTGGCAAATTACATACATTTTCATGTTATCTCTGTCATTTTTACTGTCTCCTGCAGGCCGGATTTGGCCCCCGGGCCTTAAGTTTGACACGTGCTGTAAAGAATAAAAAGTTGAATTTACTTAAAAAATATATAATTGATAAGTAAACTTATATTAACTTATAAGTTAATCAAATGTTATTGATCTAGGTCAACATCACATTTTTTTAATTTATTTATTTATTTATTCATTTTATAAACTTATTATTCTTTACAGTGTATTATAAGAGTCAATGTCCCCCTAACTTAAAATATCCCTATACAACCAAAAATATTTTATTCATGGTATTTTCTTTATCATCTTCTTGTTATACATCCATATTTGCACCCATGAAGTTCGCCCCTTTTTCTTTTAGTTAAGAAAACCTAAAACAGGATATTTTGGCACATTAAAGACTCCAGGGAAAGCGAAGATGGAATATAATGAAGCTGAGATCAAGGTGAAAGAGAACATAGAAATAATGGATGGCCAGTGATATATACAAAAAATGATAAAAAGCAGGAATTTGACAGTAGAGAAACATAGTCGGGGTGGGTTTTTCATACAGACACAGAAGGAGAAGAGGAGGGGGGTGCAGCGCAGGGTAAAAACGTGCAGTAAATGAAGTGTCATTTCCACGAGGGGTGACGCTATTCGTTGCCCTCTTCCTCCAGGTTAATGGGGACTATCATAAAGCTGGGCCGCTAAGGTGGACATCAGGTCACGCAAAAACACACCCACATGTTGGCCACACACACATCGGTACACAAACACACACATACCCATGCACGCAAACTCATTGCCAGGCATGCGATCAAGGTGAAATATGGATCTTAATGGTTGTGTCCCATCGTTAAAAGGGCTTCCAGTTGATTTATCAATCGTAAAACAGCTCGTGCAACTGCCACGACGAGAAGAAGAGGGCGACAGTGAACTCGAGGTCACAAGTTGGAATCCTAATCCCTGTAGGAAACACTTAGCTTTACATTCACAGCGTGCCTCTGCCTTTTATGTAGATTTATGACACAAAAATCTTTTTCAGAAAAAAGAAAAATGAATTACCGAATGTGACATAAAAGCTGAGCTAAGGAACAGGCAATTTTTTTTAATGCCCACATAACATAAATCTTTACACGCAAGAAATGATGTTACTATAGCCTCAAAAGTGTCTCAGCTCAAAAACATTGATGTTTCATTAATATCCAATTAGTTTTTATCTCTAGGCTACTTTGTATTATTCACCATGAGATACTCATTTTTTTAGGATTTGTTACGCAGAATTTTCTGGACGTGGGCTGATCAGTACAACCCATAATCTTAATCATCTTGAGTTAAAAAATATGTCGCAGTTCCTGTAAATACATTTCTATACTATCATCTTCATCAAAGTCAAATCCACTAGCAAAAACATGCACTATCTCTAATGTTTACACTTGTCCTGAATTTGCTTTTGATGCTAAAGTTCCAGCAATTTGATTTTGTCTTCTTTTTAGAAATACTTTGTTAAGGTTTCATTTCTTCAGAAAATTTTTTTCAGGAAATTTACTTTGAAGCTTACTTTGATCTCTTGATAGTCGAAACATATCGGGAGATCAGTTAACTTCAAAGTCAATTTCCTGAAATAAGTTGTCTGAAGAAATGAAAACTTAACAAATAAAATGCTTAAGTAGTTAAGTGAATTTTAGGTGAAAATACACAAAACTACATAAAAGGTTGTGTAGGTTTACCTTAGGCATATGGATGCTAGCCTGTCCATCTCTGTCTCCATGTGTTCTTGCAATTCTCCGGGCCTGAGCAGCACTTGGCAGATGGGGCAAACTGGAGCCTGGCTGTCATACAGGGACATCTTCTTTTTACCTGGAGACAAGAACAAAGCAAGACCCAGAAAGTTATATATACAGTATATATATACTGTATATATATAAAAAAACACAGGTGGAGTTTGAGATTCTTGCGGGGGGGGGGAAAAAATAGTATTAAACATATAGATCGTCTCGAGATTTGTGCCAACCACAATGTGTGTAACATATACAATAATGCAAAAATTCACTATAAAATTAGGCCGGCGGCTGCTTTCTGCTTCATTTTTGCTGCAATACCATACATGAACAGAAGAAGAACCAACCTAAAGTATCAAAAGTTTGGGACCATTTCACTGAAAACTTATACTACACACTTGATGTAGAAATACATACTGTTTTATGGCACTTAAATTATTTGTATACTATATACATTATATTAAGAATTGTATTTTTTTTTAATGCAATTGGGAAAACTGTAATGAAAACTTTTGATCACGGGGGATCAATCCTCCCCCTGCCCCCGCGCAAACTCCTTGTATGAAATAAACATTATGCAGTAAGTTGGAATACACATAAAAAGTGCACGTTTTGTTTTAAATATGCTGCTGATTATGTTTTTTGTGTGTGATTGTTAGCATTGCCGTCTCGTAGAAATGATTAATATCAAATAAGGTGTGCGAATAGTTAGCCCGATAATTTAATTCAGCTTGAACCCATGCTCTCAATTATAGTAAGTCATCTGCATGTTGATGTGCACTGCGGTTGAAGTTTTTTTTATTCAATTAAACACATGCAGAGAAAAAACAAGTAAAAGCTGCACAGTCTCTGCTGTTGTAATGTGGTGTTCAGGTCAAAGCATGAGATGGATTTGGAGGGTGGCGGATGAGGGGTGTAAGTAAAGCGGGGGCCTGTCATGGATGAGATAATGCTGTATGGAGTCTGCCAGCACTACCTCACTTCATTGTCCTTGATCAGCAGGGCACAGGGTGGGGGCCCACCTGTTTGTGTGTTGGTGTGTCTGCTGTGCACGTGAGCCTCTTTGTTTGTGTCCCACACCAGCACAAAAGCCTCAAGTGTGTGTATGTGTGTGTACAGACGCACACATCCTACCTTTCAGAGTTTACCTCTGCATTTGTACGAGCTGGTTTAAAAATAGGCTCTATTGTAATATATCACTGCCTAATGTCGGCGAACGCTTCCTGATTTCCTGTATTTAGCCGATCGAATGTGTTGTTTTAGCCCATGAACAATAAGGCATCCTGTTTGGACTGCGACAAAAGGGGGGTCGGGGGGATCCGATCTTCCTCATGCACTCACAAAATTTCACACACATGCTACTTACACAAGCTACCATCATCACCATCATTAACCCTCCTATTATCCTCAAATATTACAAACGCATTTCACCCTTGGGGGTAAATCTGACCCCAGGGAGATTTGCCTCCAGAAAATGAATTTCAGAGTGAGGATATAATTTTAGAGTAACAATACTTTGAATGTAACTGATGTTTTGTACAACGGTACAAAGAGTTTATAGCTATTGTTAAATTCCAACTATTGTCCCTATAGTATAGCACTAAAATATATATGTAAAGATGCTAAAACAAAACAAAAAATGAATACAAAATGACTCCAAAAAACACAAAAACCAAACAAAATTACACAAAAATGAACAACAAAATGATTTCAAAAACACACAAAATGACAAGAAAAACAAAACAAAAAAACCCCACAAAATTACAAGACAAATTACAAAAAATATACAAAATTACAGGAAAAATTACAAAATTACACAAAATATATACAAAATTACAAAAAAATATACACAATTACACAAAAATTTACAAAATAGCTCCAAAAACACACAAAACGACACAAACAGGACAGAACATTATGCAAAATGACAGAAAAAATATATAGAAAGACAACAAAAATACAGAAAAATAAAAAAATTTTTAACCAAAATATACAAAATGACTAATGCTATATGAATTAAAAGCTAGTACAATGTTAATTGACCTTTAGTAATTGAGAACGTAATTTTAATGGATTTTCAGGGGAAAAATTATAATTGTAACTTATTTGTAATTGGAAAAAAATGATGGGTATTGTAATCATAATTGAATTGTACGGTAATTGAATATGGATAATTGAAAATGTAATTGTAATTGTAATTGAAAAATGTAATTGTAATTAAAAAATGTAATTGTAATTCAAAAATGTAATTGTAATTCAAAAATGTAATTGACCCCATCTCTGGTAGTATGGTCACACATACACACAGATACACAAACACACATATTCATGCCCATGGTTTGGGAAAGTTTGCATGTGTATCAATCAACACATGATGCACCTGCAGGTGTGGGGATGTAAGGTTACACACAGACAAGACAAGTTGTACACAGCTACAACAGCTTGGGGTCAAATTGACACCAGAGGAAAACCAATGTGCAATATGTTCATCACAATGAAAATTGCATGCTTAATCAAAAGTCATGAAATGTGAAGCAAAAAAAAAGTTAACTATTATTTTTTGGAATTATAAAGATAAAATAGGGTCAAATTGACCCCAGGGTCAAAAGATATTAAATTATCATAAAAAAGGAAACAAATACAAACACTTTCAAATATGTTCACGCCTCAAATGATTTTTCATTTCTAATATTAAACTTCCGTCCTTTTAGCTTTCCTTATAATTTTCAATTGGCTTTCTTTCTTCTGGATCCTTTCTTCCCTTATAACTTCCTGCACCTATGTTTACTTTTTCCTCCTCCCCTCTCCATTTGCCTTTCTATACATCTTTCTCTTTTTCACACACACACACACACATGCACACACACACCCACCCACACACACACACACACCTAAACACAAGCGCACTCAGCCCTTCTCCCATTTTATTGCTTTGACAAGATAATTTAAGTCATACTGAAGCCATTGACATCCGCCACAGCAAACAAAGGAAGATCCAATCCTCATCTACCACTGCCAAAAAGGGGGGCTGCTTCAATTCTACAGACAAACACACACACACACACACACACATAGAGGCTGCGAACACACAAACACACAAGCATATGCATAGACATACACCTACACTTGATTATCATTGCTCACCCATTATGTAGGAGATTGTATTTTGCTTGTTTTGCATGTAGTTTTGGCAATTCAATGAATTTATTTCTGTTGTTGTGACTGCGTTGTGTTTTCAAACATCAAAATCTCACCATCAGAGAAAATACACACTTGTCAAGGGAAGAAAGGTGTAAAAATCAACATTTACGGTAGGTATTTATGAATAAATGAACCAATCAAAAACTGTCCCATCTGATTTTGCTTTTTTTTTTTTCCTCCCCTGTCTGCACATATGAGAAGATACATTTACATAAAACAAAATGTACCATGTTGGCTATACTTGAATACCTGTCAGGCAAAACAAGTTATTACACAAGCTTTTATTTTTGAAGTGTTTGTTGGTTAAAATTTGGTTTCATTTAAACACCTGTCATCACTTTTAATAATTTTTTTTCTCCCCCTTTCTGATCTTCTCCTTCCCAATTCAGCTGTCACCAGCTCTCACCTTTTCTTGTCATTCACACTCCTCACGGTGCTTTCCCTTTTTCCTTTCTCTGTTTATCCCTCTCTTTGTCAAACGCTCCCTGAGGAAAGTGAGTGATGGGGGGAGGCGAGAGGACAGATAAATCCAGGGGAGGAGGAGAAGAAGAGGAGGCGGGGTGTCGATGTGATGCGATGTCGCACACCAGGCTTGTCAGCCCCCTTAAAGATGATTAATGTTGGAACAACACACACAAACACACACTCAACCTGCTCTGGACCTCACATCTCAAACACACACACACACACACACACACACACGCCCTGCAGCGCAACAAGGGAGCGTTTAATCTGGAGAAGCTGGAGAAAAGGCACCAGAGAGAGATGGAGGGTGAGGGGAGAAGGGGGAGGTGAGAGGACAGCTGGACAATAACAAGGAAATAGGCCTGACACGACTTCTTAGTGTGGAGATTCCTCCCTGAAACCACGGATGGATGGATGGATGAGAGAAAAGAGGTGTGCATCTCCCAGACAGCCATGATGAAATATTGGTGGGATCCCCCCTAATGTGCCAAGATGGATTATCTCATCTCTCTTTCTCTTGATCTACTAGTTCTTGTTTATATCAGAAAACTTAAAATACTGAGTTAAAGCAGGAAACATCAGACTTTTCACGTGTTCTTGTTGTCATTTTGAGTTTTTTGGATTCATTTAGTGGATTTTTGGCTATAATTCAAGTATTTTGGAGCATTTTTGCTCATCTTTTGGTGTGTTTTTGGAGCCATTTTGTGTATTCACGTGTGCTTCAGAAGTCATTTTGTGTGTTCGTGAGTTTTTTTGGTTTCCACTCTAACTTATTTACCGACCCCTTTTTCTCTTGTCTGACTCAACCGCATGAAGTCCTTGATTTCTTTATTGTAATGACTGTGAAACAGACAGAATCTGAGTACACAAAATACTAACCAAAACACACAGAAAACACAGAAATGCAATGTAATGGTTATTCAAACACAGGAAAGGGTTAAGGACAGCATGCTTATTAGGCATGGTGAAAAACCCTCAACATTAAGTGATTAATCAGGATTTTTTTATTGCTGATTATGAATCGATTCTCTAATTTCCAAATTATACACCAGTTTTAGGGCGAAGTACACACTTTAAAATATACATATATACTGTACGTATTATCTCTACACCTTTTCAACTCTTCAGTTTATCTCATTTTGTATCATTGCTAATATAATACAAAAAACATAAACTGTGCAAAATAGGATACTAAAGGAGCCGGTTGGCTGGCTTGTTTTTTTGCGCACACAAAGAAAAATATAAAAAAATAAAACATGTAAAGTAGGTGAAGATATGCACACACCAATAACCAAGAAATAAAAATAAGAAATAAGGATACCTATTTAACTTAATTTATGGTTTTTAACATGTTTCAAACAACAACAAGAACACATATCGGTTATTTAATATCGGTGGAAAAACCAATAGCTTACTGATGTCAACCAATATCAAATTTTTTGGTAAGTATTGGCCGATAATATCGCCCATCTCTAGTTATTAGCATTCTAACACCAAATTCATCAGAAAATATCGAATGGTTTTGTATAAAAGGCACTGAGCCATTTTAAAACGAGGCCCATCACACATATGAACACAAATAGACGGGCATTGATGGCAGCAAGACAGAAAGCGGGATTATATGGAAAAGTGGAGAGCAAAGAGAAGAAATACTCCTTTGTTTCTCCAGTTTGAACTGTTGTTTTAGAAATGTGCTGCTTGTGCATTTATTTCTTATTCATTCTCCAAAACAGGTGAGTTTTCAGTGGTTCCATTAGTATCAGAAGGATTTTATCCAACGTCAGTAATCATGAAACAAATTGACCTTCTTTTGAAGTTCCCATCCTCCATCTTCAATCACAAGATTTTCCACCTCTCTCTCCCAGTTCCTCGGTGCCTCTCTCTCCTCTCCCTCCCTCACTCGCTTTGGTCCAGATGAAGTGAGAATCAATAGATCGTAGATAGCGCTGGCTCACAGTCACTGACTACAATGAGCTGAGGTAAAAGGCCACCTCCAGAGAGGACAGGGATTGTCAGCTCAATACTCGCTTTCAATGGGGCCAGAGATAAAACACCATTTGGGGTGTCCTCACGGCTCAATGGGCTAAGAGGCAAAGCATGTACTCACAACACTGTGCATGGGTCCAAATCCCACTTAATGACCAGTATTGCGTATCATCCCCTTCGCCTCTATTCGGCGGCTCCTGTCCATCATTCTTCAAAAGAAGAAAGATTCATGTACACCAAACTTTTCGTTAGAGCCAAATTTACTTTTATTTTAATTCCTATATTTGGTCAGTATGATATATATTTTTAGTCGTCTAGGGCACATGTGTAAAACTCAAGGCCTGGGGGCCAAATACGGCCCTTTAGATCATCCAATTTGGCCCGCAGAAGAAAGTAAAAAATGAGAGAAAACACAATAATTATTGTGTAAATTACCAAATAATCTAGTTGTAGATATCTCAAATTCACCAATTCAATAAAACTCTACAATATTTCTAGGGGCTTGCATTTTTCCTTTGTTTAGATCGCATGAATGCAGTCATTCTTAATGCAAATTGTGGAAAGAACTCTCAATTTTCCCACACAAACAATTCCACACAAGAAATTGGTTACAAAATCAAGAATTTTGAAAACTAAGGTACAATGATGATAAAATTGTTCTTTTCCCCCCCACCTAAAATCTTTGACATCTCTGATCTAGGACATAAATGTGAGTTATTTCCATTAAAGTTTTAATAGTTTGAATCCCCATCATCTCGATCCATTACCTGTCTTTTTACGTTTTCTATAAAGAAATGGATTGACTTGTAAATTATACACGCAATCAGCTAATGAGATCTAAGGATGTAAAATGGATTCAAGCACAACAACATGAGTGGGTAAAAAGGAGGCTCCAGTTTATTGCCTGTTACACACACACACGCACACACACACATGGTAGGTTTTGGGACAATGCACGTGAGCAAATGGATTTACCAAGTGTCAACATTTGTGTCCTTGAACAACTGTCTTCTTTCTACACGTGTAGACACATCCACACATTTCCATTAGTTCTCCTTGTTGTTCCCCCGAAATGAGTTTTTTTTTTTGACATGCATCAAGTGTTTATACAGGCTACCCCTCTTTTTTCCTCCTCTTTTCCCTCCTCTTCCACTTCCTTTCCCCCCTCTCCCTTCTTTACTTGCCTGGCCGGTTAGCTATAACGCCCGCCAACATCGGTAAACAAGGAAATCTCTCAGCCGAAGCCCAGCGTGTAACCGCATTATCGCGCCCGATAACCTCTTCAAATAATGTGCGATAAGGGGAATTTGATTTGATTCACAGAAGGGAAAGAGGGCCACTTCTGCTCCCATTCCCCCCTCCCTCCAATCCTTTTCCTTCCTTTATTTCCTTCCTTTATTTCCCATCCCTTCACCTCCACCATATTCGCCTCTTCTTCTATTCACTTAGCCCGAGGGTCCAGGCCCTCCTCCTCCTTCTCCACCTCCACTTCTCATTGCATTCTCATGTTTTTCACCAACGACACCGTCTTCCATCCGCAATCAAATAAATCCCACTTGAAATGTCAGCTTTCATTTTCACTCAGCCCCTTTATTCTCGCGAACCGATGCAAGGTGAAGTGAGCAGGGCCTTCGTAATGGCATCATCTCCATAATGGCAAATATGAGTCTTTTAAAGCCCGAAACCAGGAGCCACGTTGACTGACCCAGAGTTTGCGGGATTTAGGGGAAGAATAGCCCCCCTAGGATCAAAAGTTTGTATAACAGTTTTCCCAAATTCATTCATTCATTCAAAAAAAAAAAAATGAATATAATGTACATAATATACAATATACTGTGCCATAAATCACAGTGACTGAAATACACAAAAAACTATATGAATTCATTTGTTGTAGATTGTGTAATGTATTTGTTGTAATATAAGTTTTCAGTGAAATGGTCCCAGACTTCTGAGACTTTAGGTTGGTTCTTCTTCTGTTGCGCAATGTTCACAATGTAAATGGTGAAGCGACACAGAGCCCAGCAGTTCATGTATGGTACTGCAGCAAAAATGAAGCAAAAACTAACAGATGGCCTGATTTTATCATTGATTTACAATATTAATCAAAAAAATAGGATTTTTAATGACACGGTCAGCAGTTTTCAATCAATCAATCAATCTTTTATTTGTATAGCGCCGAATCATAACCAATGGTATCTCAAGACACTTTACAGTAGAGCAGTCTTAAGGACGGACTCTTCATTTTATGGATACACACATATGCATATATACGTATATACACATACATATGTATCCCACACCCAACATGAATTCATCATGGCGGCAAGGAAAACCTTCTGTTAAGCAGCAGGAACCTTGTGTGGATCCCATTCCTATGATGAACAGCCATCCACGTTATGCTGTGTTGGGTGTGTGCGCTGAGACTGTGTAACTCCACACTAAGGATCCCACGGACCTGCAAGACAAAAGCCAGAAGGAGTACAGGAGCAAACACACAAGGGAAGAAGCAGACATAGAGGGAGTGTTTGAGAGAGGAATGGGACCCTCTCCGGTCCCTCTCTAACCTAAATGACCTCTCTCTTAACGCCCTCTTCAACCTCTCTCCAACCGAGCATGCCAGACCCCCCCACCGGCAGTCTATGCCTATTGCATCTTAACTATGAGCTATGAGCTGGTTCCTAACTAAATGCTTTACCAAAGAGGAATGTTTTGAGCCTAACCTTAAAGGTAGAGAGGGTGTCTGCCCCCCGAACCGTGGTTGGTAGATGGTTCCAGAGAAGCGGGGCCTGATAACTGAAAGCTCTTCCTCCTATACTACTTTTAGAGACAAATGGAACAACGAGTAGTCCAGCATTTTGAGAGCGTAGTGTTCTGGGAGGATTGTATTGCACTACAAGCTCCTTGAGATAGACTGGTGCCTGTCCATTTAGGGCTTTATAAGTGAGAAGAAGAATCTTGAATTCTATTCTATATTTTATGGGAAGGCTAATACAGGAGTAATGTGATCTCTTCTCCTAGTTTTAGTCAGTACACGTGCTGCAGCATTTTGAACCAGCTGAAGTGTCTTAAGCGACTTGCTCGGGCAGCCTGCTAAAAGAGAATTACAATAATCCAGTCTAGAGGTAACAAAAGCATGGACTAGCTTTTCGGCGTCGTCCTGAGACAGGATAGATCTGATTTTAGCAATGTTACGGAGATGAAAGAAGGCAGTTCTTGAAGTTTGTTTTATGTGAGAGTTGAAGGATAAATCCTGATCAAATAGCACCCCAAGGTTTCTAACAGTTGTGCTTCGTGCCAGAGTAATGCCATCTAGGGCAGTTAGGCTAGCATAGGTTTCTCTAAGGTGTCGTCGGCCCAGTACAATGACCTCAGTCTTGTCTGAGTTAAGAAGAAGAACATTTTGGTCCATCCAGTTTTACTGTGTTTTGGACTGAATGCTGGGATTCGAATGTCTTAGGAAGATTTTGAGATCACTGTTGATGGAATATGTGTATTCAGTCAGACTTTGCATCGCTTTAAAGGTGAGGAGTGCTGGCTTGTTTATGTTGCCATTTTTTTCCCCAAGTTTGACAAAATAATTGACTGTTTGCTGTGATGGTTGTTTCTTAGAATGGTTCATATGGTTAAAAGATTACAAACAAACAAAAACAAAAAATGGAGGATTCTAAGCTTTCAAACGGTATATGATACTTGTGATTAGGAATGTGATGATATCTCGACACGGTGCTATATCACAATATTTTTTCGCACGATCGATTATTGATATGCTAGCGCTAAGTATCACATTTTTTTCAAAACCTTTTCTGCTTATTCACTAAAATGTGCAGGCAGGTCTTCACAGAAATGTTGTCACTGTTTGTTGAAGGAACCAATATATTGTTTACTGGAATATTGCACTATAATGGTGTCACTGGTAAGAGAGACCCTATTTTTTGTTTACAGAAAGCACTATTGGAGATACTTATTCATTTACATTGGTATGTTGACACTTATTTACAAAAATGTGGCACTAAAATAGTGTCACTGTTCATAGGACACTTTTTCAATTTATTGTCTTTCGGAGATATAAAATAAAAATTGTATTTTTTACACTTAATCTTTTTTTTCTTATGTCATAGATTATCGTAGATTGATTTCTGACCAATATATCGATAATCGCAGTATCGTGAGTTTTGTATCGCGTGTCGTACCCAGAGGTTCCCACCCCTACTTGTGATCTCCTGCTGTATTTGAGAAGCATTTCATCTGTGTGTTCTATGTTACACGCATTGTGGTTGGCGCAAATCTGGACACCGTCTATATATTTAAATCTATTTTTTTGCAAGAATCTCAAACTCCGCCTATGCACGATAACGTAGAAAGGATGAGCAAAATCAAAGTGTGGAGCCTCCTCCGGTGATAGGTTTTTTATTTTTATTTATTTTATAAGTGAGCTGTGATTTAAGCAGTCAGGACACAATACTGATCACTCCTACAGCGTGTGTGTGTTTGTAACTCTGTGTGTGTGTGTGTGTGTGTGTGTGTGTGTGTGTAGAATAGATGGATTTGTGTGGCTCATTCAGAGGACATTTGATGAAATGGAACGGGGGTCAACTTCATGTGTGTTTCCTCTGTCTGTCTGTCAGTGTGTGTGTGTGTGTGTCTGACAGTGATGCATGGCGCTTTTAAATAGCACTCCTCCACGCCCTGCTCAAAACTCATCACCAGGCTCTTTCACTATCCCTCCCCTGCGCTCCCTGGGGTTGTCACTTTTAAGAAAAGCAAATGAAATGTCGGCGACACCGAAGTGCAGGGTTGAAGAGATGCTTGTATTAAAGGATACAAGAAGTGCACGACTGTGTGGGATAGTGTATGTGCACGAATCGACATTGCCAAAATAAATAAATATGTGAAACAAAAGGGATTTCATTCTGTGATGATTATTAACAAAAAAAAAATCCAAAATGAATAAAGATAATTGTTAATAATGTTAATTTTGACAGTAAATTTTGATTTAGTTTTAGTCATAGTCTTTTGACTACAATGCTAAATTCAATTACCCATGATCAACCTGTACAAACATATATAAATGTGTTTGTTAAATACAATATAACGTAACACACAGACAGATTCCATGTGATTGGTCTGATTGGATTTTGTGCCATGTGACGAAAATATAGTTTTGTTTTGATTGGTTAATGGAAATATTAATACATTTCGATAGTTTTCATTCACATGCATTTTTTCCAGTAATATTTTAGTTTTCATTTTGAAAACATATAGCTTTCATTCACATAGATATTTTTTTATTAGTAATAGTCTAATTATTGTCGCGAAAATTAGAAAAGTCTAAGCCCCCAAGAGACACAACCCATAAATCATCACCAGCCTTTTTTTTTTTTTAAACCTACGCTGATAAATGTTCATCTGATGATCTCAGCACGTGCGTGTGTGTGTGCGTGTGTGTGTGTGTGTGCGTGTGTGTGTGTGTATAGTCAAGTGTTTTTTTAGCGTGGGTAATGTTGCTTTTACCCCTGGGATCTCGCCATACGTGTGTAATGCTAGCGAGGTTATCTTTGACTACTGACAGCCGTTTATTCAATCAATCACCTCATCACAGTGTGTGTGTGTGTGTGTGTGTGTGTGTGTGTGTGTGTACACACACGTGCACACAAATGTTAATATAAGTGTATTGGAGACACAGTGTTGAGAGGAAGAAGAAGTAAATTAATGGAGCATTAACCAAGCACCGTCCCACAGGAAACAGCTACAGGCAAGAATGCAATTTATGACCTTTATCCAGAGGTGAAAGTAATGGATTACAAATACTCACGTGACTGTAATTGAGTTGGTTTTGAGGGTACTTGTTCTTTTTTGAGTATATTTATAAATCAGTAACTTTACTTGTGCTTAAGTATGTTTTAAAAGAAGTAAAGTCATTCTTTACATTTCTACTCCCAACCGTTAATGAATAAATTATGTTTTCTTTGTTTTAAGATCATCAACGAACATTGGGAAACTACAAAAAAGTTAAATGACCAGACAAACAAACACAAAACATCTGTTTTAGAGTTCACAAATATACTGTACTATACTTGGAGCCTGAGCATTTTTTTTTTTTTTTAATTTTGAATTGAAATAATTGGTGTAATTTAAAAAAAAAAGATTTGTACATTTTGACAAACCTCTTTTTACGAGATGTTTACTGTGAGCAAGGGAACCATGGCAAAATGTATTACCAAAAATAAACATGAGAGGTGAAACTAACTAGTAACTTTTACTTTGAGTACTATATAATTGAGATACTTTTTTACTTCTACTTGAGTATTTTATGTATGACTTACTTGTACTTGAGTACATTTTCAATCAAGTATCAGTACTTCTACTTGAGTATGCAATGTAACAGATTACTTGATTTATTTTAAAACATACTTAAGTACAAGTACAATTGCTGATTTAGAAATATACTCCAAAAAAGTACGCATAAAAACAACTCAATTACAGTAATGTGAGTACTTGTAATCCATTACTTTCACCTCTGCTTGTACTTCATCTCGAATGGCATGATGGATTCTTATAATTAAGAGACGTTCCCAACACAGAGACACATTCTAGCCGCCGCCGACCTCTGCCCTGTCACCGCTCACTAACTCCTCCATTTTTCCGGGCTCAGCTGCACAGAGGAGGGAAGTATTTGTAATGCGGCGGCAGTGTGTAGGCGTACAGCCTGTCGCCACTCATTTCCATCCCAAAGGGCCAAATCATGCCAAGAGCACGCCGTGTCAGTGGACATCAGCAGGTTTCAAACAGACATCCTGAGTCAGCTTTAACAAGCCCACACAAACATGACTCGTACGTGTGTGGATGTGTCGGCTATTTATATATATATATATCTACATTTGCAGAGTCTTTTAACCCTCCTATTTTCCTCAAATATTACCATCACATTTTATCCCTGGGGTCAATCTGACCCCAGGGATATTTGCCTACAGAAAAATGATTTTCAGAAAATTGTTGACCCAAGTTTTTGTGTCAGACACTTTGTTTATTTGTTGTTGAATACATAAATAAGCCATTGATAATGAAACCTTGACCTGTTCTCTAGCACCACCGTCAGGCCAAACTTTTAAAATTAGAATTAATTTATCTTGAATAGTTTTCATTCAAATTTTCCTCAAGATTATGAACCCTTGTGGTGATGATATGACGTTTCCTGCAGCACCACCATCAGGTCAAACTTTCAGTTTTGTAATATTGTACTATTTTCTAATTTGGGGTTCACATTCATGACTCTCATACAATGAACCATATGGATTGATGTTGGTGACCCCATCCGTTCCTCTCATAAACATATTTATCTACTTGTTTTTATCTCTTTTTTGTAACATATTTAAGGTTATTCACTATAAAGTCCTCTGTCTCACATATTCTCCTCTACGTCACTTTCACTGCGTTCACTGTGAAAGAGCTGTTCCAAAACCTCATTGACGATAAACCTTTTCCTACAGGACATTTTTAAGAGAGAGAGCAGATTACAATACACACAGAGCACAATTAGGAATGATGTGGATAAAAGCCTGCCATGCACTCTTTTATATGTATGCATGAACCACCAATGTCCACACATTGGTAGACAGACAAGTTTTATGCAGCTAAAGCAGCTTGGGATCAAATTGACCCCAGAGGAACACCAATGCATGTAATATGTGTTCAGCACATTGAAAACATATAATCATGATCATTTTATGCTTAATCAATTGTACCCATCAAATTATGAAAAGTCTTATAAATAGTCAACTATTGTTTTTTGAATAATAAACAATGGATGGGGTCAAATTGACCCCCAAGGATAATAGGAGGGTTAAGCACATAATGCCACAACATGTTTGCATAAAAAAGGTTTTATTTTGAAAGAATTGTCTTTTTTCCCATTGCTTTGATTCCTCTCATTCCCTGCTGCTCTTATTTGGTCTAGTGCTTGAATTAATTACCATAGCCAATTAACACAAGATTGGCTGATGTTTTAACTAATTAGCTTTAATGAGAGTGCCGTGGCTGCCTGCACTGTGTTAATTGAAAGCCGACAGCAGAGGAGGCGGTCTGTGAAGGCACAGCACAAGAGCAAACGTGAAAGGACGGATGATTGGATAAATGGATGGACGGCGTACACCGGAACTTTTGCATTTCCACACTATTTGGCATTGATCGTATTCAGATCAGATAGAAGCACAATAAATGATTTTTGTGGCTGCTGTATCATCACATGACTGGCTTTTCGTAGCAGACACTGGCTGTTTCCGAAATGGCATACTCTATACGTACTATGCACGACAAATTCAATGAGAATACACTGTCTACTATATACTTTATACAGTATATGGTTATTGATTTACAAGATTTAATTTAGCAAAGGCATTTGATGAATGACATTGATGAATTAAATTTGTGACATGTTTTTTCCTATAAGAGGTATACATTTTATCTGTGTTGGAGATGTTTGCCTTTGGTTTGACTTTATTTAGATGAAAACTATATTTGAGATGGCAGAATATTTAAATTGGGTTTCTGAAAGACTGAAACAGAATAACTTTATTGGTTTTATCTGGTTATACAACGGCAAAAACCTGAAGCACACTGAGACTAAATATCTCTGTTGATTCGCCACCTTTGAAAGTTCTGAAAGCATTTTAAGTGAGAAAGTGACCAAGTAGAATATCAACATGTGGTCATTTGATCCAAAAAAACTCACGGAAAACACTAATCATGAGGAAATTTCAGAGATTTATGTGCGACTGACAAAACCTCTGGTTAACTTCAAAACAAGAGCCCTATTTACAAAAGTGCATATAAAAAAACTAATGGAAGACAAGAAGAGATGCTTTTATTTTGAAAAGGGGACGTTTGACTTTTAGCTTGAAGGACAATTTTACGTTCCGCTCACAATGCATCATGGGGCGGTTGAGAATGACTAGCGTGTCCACCATGCATACTTTACTTCACTATACTTTTTATTTGGATCTCCATTAGCTTTGGCCGGAGCTATTGCCACTCTTCCTGGAGTCCACACTCAATGCAATTGTCTTGTTAGTGTAGTATACAATGACATGTAACACATCACACAACAAAGCAACACAAACAACAAATAAAACAATTTACAAAACAAAAACAACATTCACACATTAACAATTCCTTCAACATCAGGTGATCGGTTATATAGCAAATACATTTACAATATATCAATATACATTTACAGTTATTTATCAATATACACATACATTTATAGATGACATAAAGCTAATCAAACTTACCCTAATTTTGACGTCAGACTTAGTATGAGTAGTATGTATAGTATAGTAATATATAGTAGTTTATTTATCTTTTTGTAGAGTATACTTCTGTTCTTTCCTTGATCTGCACCTTTTTTTATAACTTTTTGGCTGATTTTGTAACTTTTTCCAATCTGACTCTGGGACATGCACAAGAATTCCATTGTACCTGTTCTTTCAACCCAGTCTCACTCCCAACTCGTCAGATATCGACGTTCCAGAATGATGCCCCTTTGCCGTCACTATGTGACGCTAGGTGTTCGTAAGCTTTTTTTCATCGCAACTTTTCTAGATAAGACTTCTAACCCTACACCTAACCTAAGCCTAACCCTAACAATAAGTTATGGGTAAATTTCTCACTAGAAATGTCATAAAAACAATTGTTTCCACGAGCCAACCCTTAGCGTCACATAGTACCAAAGGCAACCTCCCGAATGTCGATATGTGACGAGTTGGGAGTGAGAAAGTGTTGGTTCTTTTTACCTTGTAGATATGGCAATAAACTCTATTCTATTCTACTTATTTAGTAGTCCACTTCAAACACAGCTACTGACTCCCACTGAGAACTTAGAGGAAAAGTGTGATCTATGAAAACAAACATGTGGTCATATTAAGGTTCTATAAGCATTTCTTTCTTCTGCTTGGCAAAAGTTGACCTCGGGTGTTTGGAATTACAGTTCATATCCTCACTGTGTATATCTCCTGCTTATTACTACCAGCTGCATTTGTCATCGCTAAAACGTGTCTGGCAAAGAGCAGCAGCAGATTAAAATCTTAGATCAATGTCACGCTGTCCTCTGAGTGCCGGATTACCTGACGCATATACCTGAACTCCTCCATCCTCCATCCTCCTCTGCCTTGTGATGAGAATCAGAAAGGATGAAACGTGAAATGTATGCATTGCTTTAAGTTTAACATGTCCTGCAGAATTCTGCCAACTTTAATTCTATATATGTTGGCCTTCAGCTGAATTTGTTCATTTGAAGTAATCTTTAAAGGGAAGTGGATCCAGCCCTTCAGCTCCTCAGCTGTCTTCACCCATCCCTCCTCTCTGGAGACATGGATATGGGGCAGATTGTCTGAGGGGGCTATAAAAATCTGCATGATCATGTAAAAGGCTTAATGATTTTAAAGTTACAAGGAAGACGAGACTGCAGTTTGTCTCATCCATCAACTCTAGCACCACCGTCTGCGCCAAATGGCCCTGCCACCATAACCTGCAGCTTAGCAATGCAGCCTCCATCTCTCTCTCTAGAAAAACACATGTCTCCATGTCACTCAATCTGTATTTTTTTACTTTTCCTCTTTAGGCCTCTTTCTTTTGCCTTCTTTGTGCCAAAAATAATGCCATTATTCATTTAAATTCTAGGAAACATCTTCCTAAACTTCATACTCTTCTACACACTATGCATGTATTCCAACATTTGAGCAAATATTTAAATCTTTAAGACCTTTCAGTATAAATATAAATTCAATTGACAAATTAAAGACAAAAATCAACTAAAGTGACCAAAAATGTACAATATTCCACATTTTGAAACTCTTCTCCTTTCCTTTTGAGCACATACATGCATGTACATTCCTATTTAAGGTGCAGTGTAGCTTAAATCTATACTTTAAGTGTATTATATAAAAGCATTTTTAGGGTCATGACCCCATGTGGGGTTTCCTGAAATATCTAATTGATAAAAAAAAAAATGCTGATTAAAATGATATATTTCTATATATTTTTATTTAATATTATTATTTAATTTACCATATATAAGTGTTCTATACTTTCACCTTCTCAAATATTATTCTAGTTCAAATACAGTTCAGTAAAAATAAATATCTGAGCTGGCACATCTTGTCACTTTGTGCACTAATAATGTATAACAAACATCAAAAAGTAATTCTAGAGAAAAAATGCCTCTGGGATAGCCAGAAATTTGATATAAAATGAGGTTACGACCAGAAAAGGTTTGGGAACCACTGCTTTAGCATCAGGTTGCATAAGAAACAATGCCATGACTTAATCTGCAGTGATATATTTGTTGATGTGTTTTACAATTTTTGGGATTAAAAACATTTTGATGTAAAATTCCATTTTCATTCATCTCAGCAACTTTGACAATCAACTAAAGACTGCAGTTTGTTTTTAATAATAAATAAATAGTTTGATTCTAATAATAGCATTAGTGGAAAATCATCATGTCCCGCTTTGGGATTATATATCTGAGGTTAGGGTTTGACACAGAGCATGAAGCAGCATAATACCTGTTCTTTTATATGCATCCATCCATACTGCGTCCTTTCTCTGCTGAAAAAAAAAAATCATTGATTTCTAAAAAAAAAGCTTTTCATGCAATAAGCACATCTCATTCATGAATCTACTATCAGATCCCAGCAGACTTCCATTTGAATGTTTTGATTTATGCAGTTTCTCTTTTCAAACTGTAATGTCAGCCGACACAAAACCTCCAATAAACCCGGTGACGTGCAGCCTTGGGGGGGGGGGACAACAACAATGGCCACATGTAAATCAGATAAACAGATGAAATTGAACAGTCATTCGATAGCAAGGCCCACGTTTAACACACGAGGCTTACAAAGCTTTTGTGTGTGTGTGTGTGTGTGTGTGTGTGTTGTCAGTGAGAGTGAGGAAGCTATTTCCTCGAGCAGAATCCTTGGCTCTAAATGATGGATTGATATCTCTCTCGCTGTGGGTTATATATATCTACACTATGCATGTGTGTGTGTGTGTGTGTGTGTGTGTGTCACTGGCCTTCTGAGCCTCTTGCTTCTTCTCCTCTCAGGCCCTTATCAGCTCTTGTCACAAACAGAGGATAGGGGATAATCCTTCATATAAGGAGAACAGTCTGTCTGTCAGTCTGTCTGTCTGTGCCACTGTCTGCTACATTACCACTCGCTCGAGTGTCAGTAGAATAGAAATCAAATAAAAGTAAGTAAGTAATATTTATTTCTATAGCACCTTTCACAGACAGATGTCACAAAGTGCTTCACATATCTGCTCATTCACACACCAATGGGACAAAGCTGCCACGCAAGGCACTCGTCAACCACTGGGAGCAACTTGGGGTTCAGTGTCTTGCCCAAGGACACTTCGACAATCAGAGGACAACCCCTCGACCACCTGAGCCACGGTCACCCGTGCAAAGCAAACTTCCTGCGTCTTTGTGATTTCTGTTTGCACAACTTGAAAAGTGAGTTTGGGGAACACAAAATGCTTTTGTGTTTAGAAAGAGGAGTTGGAACAGCATAGAGGACTCAGTGGGTTGGGTTTTCTTATGGAATTTGATAACACAAACACTAGGCTGTGTTTCCATTACCCTTGGAAATGTGCAAAAATCCAAATAGCGCAATACAAACTGCCAATGGAAACACCTGAATTCAAATATCGCTAAAAAGTTTTTACGCTTTCATGAAGAAGTATTTCAGACGTTTCGAGATTGAAAAGTGTCGCAAATGTGAACACTTTTTCTGCAAATACATGTCGTGACATACTTGGTCAGCACGTGACATACTTGGTCACATGACCACTTTCTCTCTGAGAAAACATGGCGCGGTACGTGAAACAACGAAGGAATACAGAGTGTTATAAGGAGGTTCTGAGTGTTCGTCTTTCTGCAGCACAGAGAGATTTTGCGTGAGTTATGAGGCTCCTGCCCAAAACAACCTTCAATGGAAACACCTTCAAAGTGCAACTATACTTTGTCGATATTTAGAAAGATTGCTTTAATTTTGCGAAAAGATCTGTAATGAAAACCCAGCTAATATTCTGCAAAATCTTAATCAGCCTGCATGGTCCTGACAGAGATTCCCAACCTTTTTTGGGTCATGACCCCATTTTGATATCATTGATATGTCCGGCGATCTCATTGACAATTACTTTTTCTAGAATTAGTGTTTGATCATATTTATTAAAGTGTGCTACAAACACAGAGCAGCCAGGATTAGTACACAAAGTGACAAGCGCGCCACCACAGATATTTATATCCTGCATTTCATTTGAAATTGATTTATATTTAACTTTTAATTACAGGATAGAGTTATTTGGTATTTGAAAAATGATAGTTAATCAAACATTTTTAAAATATCATTTTATTTTTTTACCAATTACTAGACACTTCAAGAGACCCCATTTTAAATCCAGGCGACACCACATGGGGTCCCGACCCCAAGGTTGAAAAACACTGTTGTAGCCAATTAAAAATGGAGTTAGGCCTTACTCTGATGATAGTGTATGTAATTTACCTCTATAATATAACTGAATTAAATTAGACAAGGTTAGGACACTTTAGATCTTTCTTAAAATGTCATGAATATGTTAATTACATGAACACTTTAGTTCTAAATCTATATTTTTGAGTTGCGTAGAAAAATAAAGATGCTGAAAATAAATAATTTTATTTTAATGTTTCGTTGAGCATAAAATACAACAATGGAAACAACTGCTTGCTTTGTGTGTGGTTGGAAAAACTTCCTTTTGTTGTTGTTGTTGTTGTTGTTGTTGTTGTGTTGCCTGTGCATGCATGTGTGAACACGAATGTGTGCATTACAAATAATTATTAGTATTCACTGTAATCTTATTTATCTGCTAATATGCTCACCTCCAGTCTCTTGTCCTTCTGTGCACTTTCCTTTCCTTCTTCTTTCTCCATCATCATGGTTATCAAACTGTCCAATAGAGGGCGATGTTTCCCTATGCTATAGTCCTGCTGTGCCTTACACACTTTTCTCACTTAACACCAAATAAATTGGTTGATCATTTAGTCTATGATACATTTCCACTTTATTGGCTTGATTCTTCACTTTTAGACTCATCAACGGTGCATTTAAAAGCTTTAAATGAATTTGACTGACATTCTCACATGAAATAGGAAACACTATTAAAAACACTTTTTGATGCTCTTTAATGGTAAAAAGTGTTTTTAGGCCAATCATTGACTTAAAACATAGTTTGTGCAACCCTCAGTGTGTTTTTATTGAATTAGTGTGTACGTTTTCAAGCTACTGCAGTGGCTCCCACTGTTTTTTCTTCCGTGTACCCCCTTTGCATTTTGGTAAAATAATGTGTACCCCCTCTTTATATCCTAAGTACCCTCTGCATAATTTCAAATGCTTTTTTTTTGTTTGTAGAATAGCGAGCGCTCCTAAACCCCTAACTGTGTCTATGAAACAATAAATGTATTTTAAAGTGGAATTTATGTATTTTTCAAGTATCATGCAACTTCCATATCAGCGCTTCAATAGTAAACAATTAATAAATTTCAAAATTAAAAAAAAAAAAAAAAAAAATGAGGACCCCCTTGAAAACGAGATGTTCCATCTCAAGGGGCTTATCCTCCAATAAATAAATTAATTTCAAATCAGCAAATTGTTGTCTCCTATTGTCAGAAGTGTGAGAAAATGGCCTCTATAGCATAAAATAATCCTATTTAAAAAAAGTAAAAAAAAAATTCCTGATTATTTTTGCAAGGTGCGCCTAGGGCCTAGGCTTACACATACCCCTGTTTGGGAACTACTGGCCTAGCATATCTCTTCTTTAGTGTGTATGGACATGCAGACACCCACACACACACACACACACACACACACACACACACACACACACACACACACACACACACACACACACACACACACACACACACACACACACACACACACACACACACACACACACACAGGTCAGGTCTGTGGCTCAAATCAATAGAAAATTAAAGAGGCTGAAATGGTTTCTGCTCACACATTAACCCTCCATCTCTTTTCTCCTTACTTGACTTTTTTCTCTTTTTCTCTTCTTCTCCATCATCTCTATCTCGCCCTCTCGCTCTCTGTTGCTCATGTCTGTTGCCCTCCCCTTAATGGCCGCTGCCACCGTCAACAACAGTGCTTTAAACCACCTGAGTGCAGGTTTTAGTGACAGAGAGGGGAGAGAATGGGAGATGAGATGTGGTGTTTTTTTTTTTTTTTTAGTTTGAGCTTCAATGCATGAGAGAGTGATGGGTGGGAGGATGGAGGAGGCTTCAGGACTCTCTCTCTCTTTCTTTACGCACACACACATGTACACACACACATACTGTCTGGGGACTCAAATCTCAGAGCAATTTTCAGGCCAGATGATTGGCAGTTTGATGCTTGCTATTCCCCCTGCAAGACTGGCTGATAACTCGAGCTATCCCATTCCAATCCAACATCCCTCTCTCTGGCTTTCTTTTTTCTTTTTCTCACTCTCTCCAGGGGTTGAGCAGCGATTTTATAAGTGAGGGTGTTCTAAGGGTAGGGCAACTGTCGACTCTCGATTTAGTTTATTAAATTCATTTACTAAAACCATGATAAAGCTGTTATTAATTCAGTGATACTCAACATGTGGCTCTTTATGTCTTCATTTTAATTATTATTCCCCCAGAAAGCCTTAAAAGGGAGAAACTTTTTAACCCCTTTTACCTTTTTCTTTGGCCATTTTGCAACTTGCTTTGTCCCATTTTTGCAATTCTTGAACTTTTTTTTTTTTGCCACTTTTCATCCAAATACCTCTTTTTGTTAGACATTTTTTCCCTTTTTCATTATTGTTTGTCACATTTTTGCCCCTTTTTCCAAAAACCTGAGACTTTTTCCTAATTTTTTGTCCATTTCTACAAGTTCCTTTTGTCACTTTTATCCAATTTTTGTTGATTCTTTAACCATTTTTTGCCACTTTTCCTCCAATTAAGCTACCTTTTGCCTAATAAATAACACGTATTTCCTTTTCTCTCCACATTTTGCCTCGTTTTTTTTCACATTTTTGCTCTTTCACTTTTGTTTGCTATATTTTTCTAATTTAAGCTACTTTTTGCTATTACATATCATCTATTTCCTCTTCTTTGTCATTTTTTTTGCCAATCTTGACTGATTTTAGTCACTTTTTACTCTTTTCTTGCCATGCTTTTGCCACTTTTGGACCATTGTTTTTACTCATTGCTGTTAACTCTTTGTTTACCTTCTCGGAATGGCAGCTTTGTCAAATGGCTGGCTGTGATTGGCTTGATCACCATTCAATCGTTCTAACTGGACCAATACGTTTTCAACAATGAATCCCTCTGTAAAAAGTGAGGGAGATGATTTTTTGTTATTATGAAAGTGCGAGTTTTGCATCTCCCACGGGTGAGACGCGCCTTAACTTCTCTCTCCCCCCTTCCCCCCCTTTTTTAGTTGCTACAGCTATGCCCCAACTGGCCTCCTTCTTCCCTCTTCCATATCTTTCTCAATCCTTCTCTGTCTCACTGTCTCTGGGGCCTGTGGTGGGACTATTACAATGACAGAGGCGATAAGGGACATTTATCACATGTGCTGCATAGGGTGAACAAGCCCTCAACAGGTCTAAGGGGAGGACACACACACACACACACACACACACACATAGTACCTGTGCACATTAATGCAAATAAACATAGATAAATGCAACATGCAGTATGAGGTAAACAGTTGACACACACACACACACACAGATGCATGCACACACACACTGTGATGTTGAATCATCCTTTTCCCCATTTTGTATTTTGCACTTGACTGAGGCCAATTCCCCGTAATTCAATACAGTTGAAAAATGAAACCCCCGGTAAATCGCTACAGCAATTTTACAGATCCCGGCTCACGCTCATAATTCATTATTTCCAAACTGTAACAACATTACATTTCATTTGTAATGCTCCGCTTGCCTCAGCCATTTGCCAATTGTTACATCTTATTGTTTTCTCTCTCCGAGGCAGAGGAAAAGTGAGTTATTGGGGGAGAGATGAATGCTGGCTGTGTGGCAGGGTTTTTTTTGTTTGTTTAGTTTTTAACCTGTCGGACCGTCTTTCTATACTTTCCTATTTACTACTCTGGCTGTCTCACTGTCTCTAATGCAGTGGTTTTCAACCTTTTCAGCCTGCGAGCCCCAAAATAAAGGTTCCAGAAACCGGGAACCCCCACTGCACCTGAAGGTGGTTAAACACAGACGTTGAAGAACAGTCATGTAGAGACAGGGCCATATAAGGGGGAATAAAGGGGAGAGCTTTTTGGGGTCCATCCATAAAGTCAGCAAAATGATGGTCCATTGTTCTATGAATCTGTGACAACCACATTTATTTATTGATCTGATTAATATTCAGTATATTGTCATCTTAAAGATGTAAATCCTTGTTTTAATCAGAAATAAAAAGGGTTAAATTGACCAAAAATGGTGGAAAAGGTGGTGAAATGGGATTAAAAAAAACACAGAAATTGGTTAAAGATTGCAAAAACGGAGAGAAAAAGTGGTGAAAAGGGTTTAAAGTGTCAATATTGGCTTAAAAGTGGCAGAAAAATTGCAACAATTAGTTTAAAATGGCAAATAATGAGCATGACAAATCATGAATGTGGTTAAATTGGCAGAAATAAGCATAAAGGGGTTGAAAGGGACAATAAAGGGCCAACATATGCGGCATTAGGTGGGAAAAGTGGTGGAAATGGTTTTCAAGTGCTGAAAATGTCTTGAAAGTGGAAAAATGTGTATAAAAGGCATTTAAATTTGATGGAAAAGTGGCAGAAATGGGAGCAATGTAGAAAAAAATGCATTAAATGTGGAAGTTTTCTTTTGGTGAAGAAAGGAAACAACACATATTTCCTGCATTAAATTATTCCCCGATAGGAAATCGTCTGTCGTCCACCACAACTGAAAAGGCAACTCTTCTTATTCCTTATCCTCCACCAGTACTGAACCATTTCCTCTATTGTCAAAGACACATACACACTCTAATTGGTAATAGATACAGGACTAATGCCTGAGTTGCAGAATAAAGATAGATGGATTGGGAGGAGAGAGAAAGAAAGAGAGAAAGAAAGAGTGAAGGCATGAAAGAGAAAAGTAGAGTGAGTTATGAAGCAGCACCCGGGGGGTTAATTCCTCACAGGCAGTTTTCATATGCTGTTCACACATACAGTAAAGGTGATGTCTGGCCACTGCAAGCTAGTAGCGCGCTAGTTAAAAGTGAATACTTTTATGGTCGTGTAGGCCCTCGTACATCAAGGAGCAGTTTGTTTAGCCAGCAGTGTGACAGGGTACAGTAACATGGGCAGGGCCAGAGTGTGGCTACAGATGTGATAAATGGAGGATAATAGGGAGGTTGGTGTGTGTGTGTGTGTGAGGGAGAGAGGGAAAGACGTATCAAAGCAGGTTTTTAGCCAAGAGATTAATGGCAATTTCACTATTTGATCTAGTGATTTTATTCTTCATGTGATAAATGGTTCTTTGAAGCTCTAAATGTTGCAAACACTGATTTCACAGATCCTGGTGTGAAAGTATTCAGCTTGGCAGGCATGACCTACTGAGTCATGAGTACGAGTGTGACAATATCTCGATACGGCGACACATCGCAATGTTTTTCCGCGCGATCGATTATCGATATGGTCGCGCTAAGTATCGATTTAAAAAAAAAAAAAAATGCATTTATTTATTTATTTTTTTAAACCTTTTCTGCTTTTTCACTAAAATGTGCAGGCAGGTCTTCACAGAAATGTTGTCACTGTTTGTTGAAGGAACCAATATATAGTTTACTGGAATATTTCACTATACTGGTGTCACTGGTAAGAAAGACCCTATTTTTTGTTTACAGAAAGCACTATTGGAGATACTTATTCGTTTACATTGGTATGTTGAAACTTATTTACAGAAATGTTGCACTAAAATAGTGTCACTGTTCATAGGACACTTTTTCAATTTATTGTCTTTCAGAGACAAAAAAATGAAAATTTAATTTTTTCACTTAATCTTTTTTCTTTTCATGTTATATGTCATAGATGATCGTAGATTGATTTCTGACCAATATATCCATATCGTGAGATAATCGTTATCGTGAGCTTTGCATTGCGTATCGTATCGTACCGTGAGGTACCCAGAGGTTCCCACCCCTAGAGGCTGTTTCATAATGTTTTCACCTCCAGAACAGTTTGGTTGAATTACATGTTTTTTTTGTATTAGCAGTGAAGCGTTAAATAAGATGGTTTTTCTTTCTGTAGTTACAACATAAAAGTATTATAAAGTATTCTAGCTCTTCTTAGAGTTGGATTGGGTTGTCTCCATGTTGGAGATATTCACCCATGTTAGAAACAATGTGATCTCACGGGGAAATGTGATGTTTCACTTTTCGTGCATGATTCCTATATGTTTTTCCTGCTGCGAGACACGATTTTCAAACTCAATATGTTTCAATTGGAAGTTATTTTGTGAGATTGCATCTTATTACAAATACTTTATTCGGGGTTTCGATTATGGTTAGGGTTATGGTGATATCATCTGTTTATCTGTCACACTTAGTGATGCCGCAGTTATCTAAGGCAGTGGTAAAAAAGGGTTCAAAGTGTCAATATTGGCTTAAAAGTTGGAACAATTACTTTAAAATGGCAAAGAATGAGCATGACACATTGTGAATGTGGTTAAATTGGCAAAAATAAGCATGAAATATGGTTAAAAGGGGTTGAAAGTGACGATAATGGGTCAACGTACGTGACATTAGGTAAATAAAAAGTGGTGGAAACGGTTTATAGGTGCCGGAAATGTCTTGCAAGTGGAAAAATGTGCAGAAAAGGCATTGAAATTTGATGGAGAAGTGACACAAATGGGAGTAATGTAGCAAAAATCCATTAATAGGAACAAAAATGGCAAGAAAAAGTAACAAAAAATCGGTTAAAATATGGCAAGTTTGGAGGATTTGCAGAAAAAGGGTAAAAATAAGCAAAAATTGGTTCAATTTGTTCAACAATTATTCTTAGTTTCTAAAGGGCATCTGGCGACTCCAAAACATCAAATGGGGTCTCGACCCCAAGGTTTAGAAACCCTGACTTAAGGCAGTTTTTTCTTAAAAAACAAGTCCCTGAGTTGCACAATCAAACATTCCATTCCTTTAGTCTATCTAAATGTTGAGGATGGTGAAAGCAAACGCTAATGTGTCTGCCGTCATTCTTACAGAACATTCATTGTTACCTTTTCCCTCCCATTGTTTCCATTTCCCAATGATGTACACTTCCCTCTTTATTATCCCCCCTTCTCTTCTTCTTTACATTCCCTTTATTCCGGCTCCTCGTCCTCTCTCCATCCTCGTACCAACCTCTGCCTCACACCCATCCAGCTGCTTGTGGTTCTGACTGTACCATGGTGTTAAAAACAATAAGACAATCAGCCCATGTGGGTGCATGTGAGTCTATACCAGGATGCAAACAATAGGGTTGTTATCACTCTATCACAATAAGGGCATCTCTCCTCTCATTTGTTCACTGTTGCCTGCTGTGTGCCATAACCCCAACCAGTTTGTTAGAGCAGAGGTTCTCAACCTTTGGGTAGGGAGCCTATTTGGGGTCTCAAGACACTGAGAGGGGGTCATCAGAGGCCTTCAAGGAGATTTTTTTGATCAATCTGAGGGCATTTTTTCTTATTTTTACAATTTAGCCTGCAACCATACCAAACTTGCCATATTTTAACCTATTTTCATAACTTTTTGTTGATGTATTTTTTCTCCTTTTAACTTTGTGTTCATTTTGTTGACGAAAAATTGTCATCATAGTATTCATCGACTACATTTTTTTACGATATAAAAATATGTTGATAATTTCACCAACTAATAAAACTAAACTATGATTTCGTCACATGGGGAAAAAATCCAATCAGAACTCATTGATCACAGATCAAATCTGTCTGTGTTTGTCTGTACCAATATCAGATTGATACATGGTAATTTAATCTTTAAAAAACTCCTATACTTTATATTTTAGTTGACTATATCTGTGACACATTTAGTTAGTCAACTAAATTATTTTCAGATTTTAGTTGACTACTAGTTTGACTAAAACGAGACTACACTGGAAATAGTAATTTTGACTAAATTTTGACTAAAACAAAGCATTTTAGTCAAAATACTATGACTACGACTGTTTTTTATTGACTATATGTATTTATTGTCTCCAGTAAGTCTGGAGTCAATCGAGTGATGCACTAATCTCATAGAGGGTGATTAACGATTAATGGATAGCTGCTTTGTTAGCAATGGGGACCGTCATCATGCAATGAATGCAAATTAAAAAAAAAAAAAAAAAAGATACTAACCCAAGTGTGCAGATTCCCAAATACAGAGTGGGCTAACTTGCACAAACAGTGGTGCAAAAATGCAAACAAGCACAATTAAAAGCCCACTCAGTAAGCACCCCCCCCCCCCCCACTGACACACAATCACCACATCAAGCAGCACCATCAAGTACACACACAGCTAGTAAAGGTTAATTACATTTTTTTTCCCTGAGTATTTTATGACTGCAGTAAGTTGTAGCTGCACAGGCCCCCTTCTTATCAAGCAATAAATTCATTAGTGGCTAACACACCTCGATGGGGCAGCTCATTTAGCTCTGACAAACAAGATTAGAGGACAGAGGGGCAGGAGGGTTGATATGGACCCAGAGCTCTGTGATCACATGACATGATGGTAACATGGTCAAGGAAACATTGCCCTTTAAGTATTAACGTAATAAAAAAAAAAGTAGGAAATTGTAAAATGTGGTGCCGGGTGAGAGATTAAAAAGGGTGAGTCCTCCTCACTAAAGCATGTAATTCATTGAACATCAAAGGTGGGTAATCTTTGAATAAGCCAAACTGCTTCAACAACAATGGGTAGCTATACACGCAAAGGAATGGTAAATAGGCCTGAAATTATATTATTATTATTATTATTATTATTTAATGTATTTTTTTAAAAATAAATATATATAATTATTGATCCAGTGTTTATTTGTTGACAGTGCTTAGTACATTACCACAGTTATAAATGAAAGGATGAGAATAAAATGCTGACTGGTAATAATTACAAACCCAGTCAGACTCATGCTTTCATATTAACATATTTGAGCAGTGTAAACTCACCACACAGCAATGATCTCATTTCCACTACAAAGCAAATGTGAGGCAGCAAGAAGATCGGTTATGTTTGCTTCATCTAACAACACACAAACGCATGCCCTATTGAAAAAAGCACAATACATAACGATGTAGCTTTCGGCAAACATAAAAAGGCCTATTTCTCAATAAATATGCTTTATACATGGATTATTATTAACCAAGCAAACATTCTGTCAACATTTTAACATTTGTAACACACAACTGGTTGTGTGGGTTCCTCTCCTGGTTACCGTACTCTAAAATACAAAACATTTCTAAGCCACATAAAACAGAAGCTATAAAACTGTACATGTGACATTAAGAAAAAAAAATTCTGACCTTTATGTGCTATACATTACCGAAAAACCCCCAAAAACTCCACCGTACCATTCAAATCCTGTATTCCATGAACTAATAGCACACATGTGCATCTACTTAAGTAGCAATTTATTGGATCCTATTATCCATACTAATAAGAAAGTACAGTAATCCTGTCGAGACACACTTGAATAGTGCCAAACAAACAAAACAATTATTATTTATTTTCATGAGCTTATTTACATTTCCATGAGTAAAAGTACCAGTAGTTACAAACTGAATGAGAGCTGTTTTTGTAGGTTTGGAGAATAAATTTGAACAATTTAAACTAGAGAATGGTAATATTATCACAAAATAACATTCATATTAGGCATAAAATATACTGTAATATTGGTCTGCATCAATATTTGAAAACTGATATGTGCATAATAAAAACAAATACAGCACTTTTTCCAATTTATAGTTGAATAAGTCGTCTTATTTTGCACAGATGATGTTTATTTGCGGAAAACATCTAGTAGGGCATATCTCTATAAAAGCAAGGAATCTCTGTATGTCTGTGTGTGTGTGTGTGTGTGTGTGTGTGTGTGTGTGTGTGTGTGTGTGTGTGTGTGTGTGCGTGTGCGTGTGTGTGTGTGTGTGTGTTCCTCAAATATCTGCGGATCAGGATCAGACTGACCTGAGAGTTTCAACATGGCTGCTGCTTGGTTCAAGGGTGTGCCACGTCGGATTTGCTTGGACGCCCCACCTCCTGAGTCGATGATGTCATCAGTCCTACCTCTACAATGATGACGTCCCACCTTCAAACACAACCTCATTTGGCCATCCATGAAAAAGCTGCTTCCCCTCCCACTTTTCTATAGCAATACGTACTTCCTACGGGCACTGCACTAGTTACATTAAAAGTAGTATTAACATGTTATTTCCATGGAGAAATATACTATGTGACCTAAAATTAGGTCTGTGTACAGTATATATCGGTATCAGTTCATATCAGAAATTGGAAATTTAGTGTTGGACAACATCTGAATAAAAATGCATACATGTAACCAAAACCCTCTGATCCAGTACCTTTATCTTGAAAGTCATTGCATTGAACCCCTATAGAACTAACTTAGGGTGACCATGTTTTGATTTTGAGGTAAGTAAGTTGTTATTGTCAATAAGGTATAAAAAGCATAACAATGTTATCATATTAATTCATATTACCAGACTATAGCTACAGAAAAGCAGAACAACATTTATTCATCCCGAAATTCAACTCTTTTTTCTCCCAGTGGCTCCTTCGATTTCAAACCCCTCTCTGAACCTCCATGGAGGTTTTATCATCCAGGAGAGTCATCCTGCTAACATTTTTTCATTAAATCGACCAGCATTTGGTCTCTTTCAATCCACCTTGGACTTTAGTGTTTCGCTTCTCTCTGCTGCTGCGTGTCTGATGATTTTGTCAAAACAAGCCTGTATCTTTAATAATTCTGTCACACTTGCGTAAATTTAATGTAATGACACAATGTGACGGATTTCTCAGGTAGAGCAAATATTAGCGGAGTCACGGTCTTTTAAATGAACATGTTCCCGAGATGCTTTCAGCCTTAGTTCCTGTGAAACCCGGACATTTTCATGAGTTTTTAAAAATCCGCCCAGAAGGTCCGTACAAGATGTGGAAAAAGGACATGTCTGGGTAAAACTGGACGTATGATCACCCTAACTAAGTAAGTTAGTAAGTACATTTTATTTCTATAGCGCTTTTCACAGATAAAATCACAAAGTGCTGTACAGGCAAAAATGAAACTAAAACAACAGTAGCAACATCACAAAAGGATCATTTAAAATAACAGTAGGAACATCATAAAAGGTTAATACAAATTAAAAGCAATTCAACCAAAAGCCGTTCTGAAAAGCGTGGTCTTCAGATGTTTTTTTTTTTTTTTTTAAAAGTCCACACAGACAAGCTCACGGAGGGACTGGTGTAGGTTATTCCAGAGTCTTGGTGCCACCGCCTGGAACGCCAGGTCACCCCGGGTTTTAAAATGCATTTTTGGGATCACGAGAAGACCCTGGCCAGATGACCGAAGGGTGTGCCCTGAAGTGTAGGGGCACAACAACTCAGTGATATATTAAGGGGCCTGACCATGCATCGCACAGAAAGTAAGGACGAGGATTTTAAACTCAATACGAAAAATTAACTTGAAGCCAATGACTAACGAACTAATAATATTACCTGAATAAGCATTGAGAGTTACACAACAAAAGGTGATTTATTCATTGTAAATGCAAACAAACACAAGCCTGGCACAGCTGAAGTTCAGTAGAACATGGAAGAGGTTAACCATGTCCGTTAACTCTCCTCAAACCACACACATACTGTAACACAAGGCTTTTCCTTTACTGCAACGGCTTTAATAAAGGGTGCCGTTCGTCCTAACAGCGTTTGCTTACAGGAAGTGAGCTGTAGTCCTGACTAGACCAGAGACAGAGGCGGGGTTCAGCTAACATTGCGGTGGAAGGAAGGAGGGGAGACGGAGACTTGGGAGGTGTGAAAGTGTATGACTGTAAATCAGACCGGCATCACATTAACCACAAGCCTAAAGATTCACGTTACCTTGTTCTTACTGGAAGTACATACCACAACCACACATCCTAACTGCATCCATCTGTCTTCCTTAACAGCTTTATTCAGACTCGGATAACTTGAGTGATTTCTGATCAACATTCGGAAAGAAGACAGATTTTATACAAATAATGTCATATATTTACTATTTAACCCTCTTATTATCCTCAAATATTACCAACACGTTTTACCTCCAGAAAATGATTTTCAGAAAATTGCTAACCAAGTTTTTGAGTCAGACCCTTTGTTTATTTACATAAATAACCCCTTGATAATGAAACCATGACCTGTTCTCTAGCGCCACCATCAGGCCAAACTTTTAAATTAGAAAATATTGATCTTGAATAGTTTTCATCCAAATCTTCTCAAATTTACTGACAACATTAATGACACCCCCCCCACCCTTCCTCTTATAAGAAATTGAATTTTTAATCTTTAATACCCCGTCCTCCACAGTGCAGGAAGTATCAGTTCTTTGTCAGTTTTCAGCTTGGGGTCAAATTGACCCCAGAGTAACACCAATGCGTGCAATATGCGTGAAGCAAATTGTAAAAAAAATATCATCATGACCATTTTATGCTAATCAATTTTACCCATCCAATTAGGAAAAGTCATGAAATATGAAGCAAAAAAAAAACAATCATTTTTTGAATGATAAACATTGAATGGGGTCAAATTGACCCCAAGGATAATAGGAGGGTTAAGATATCAATAAGACATAAGTTGACTATAACAAAATCCAAAAAGAACACGCATATTGGTAATATAATTTAAAAATGGCAAGATCTATGCATCAATAGCATCACATGGAAGCCATTACACAAATATTATTTCATCGGTCACATGATGGCAGCCATTAAAACACAAAGAATGAACGTCAGTGACCATCCTAGTCTCAATCTGTCTTGTGTCATTAAATATTTCTAGAGATAAATCCATTGCATTAAGTCATCTCCCACTCACTGTAATGTGGCCATGGCTAAACACACACACACACGCACGTGCACACGCACACGCACACACACACACACACACACACACACGCACACACAGTTAACTTCTCTCTATAATAAGGCCATCACCATTAAAGCTGTCAGGGCTGGAGTGTTGAGTAATAGTGCCGAGAAATTACACCTCACTCACCCCGCATGACACAGTGTGACCTACAAACACACACAAGCTCTCCAGTTAACCCCAACACACCCACGACTCCAACCACATGCGATACATATCTGTGTGCGTTTCTGTGTGTGGGTCTGTTTTCTGACGCCTGTATTTGCCACGTTTTTTTTTATCATGAAAACGTGTCGTTATCCAAAAAAAGTGGTGAAAAAGCCTTACTGTTTCCCAAACACACAGATCATCGTCGTGAAGGTATCGGTCGGGGTAAAATTCTATGGATATAGAACCAAAGAAATAGACAACAAAATGTATTTGAAAGCGTAAATAAAAAGGTATGGGACTCACACAGCCATCTGCCATCTAAAAGAAAAGAAGGAAAGATGGTTTTGTCAAAGTCATAAGATTAAGATACAACATTCATGTAGTTTCACTCAATATTAATGCACTTTCACATAATGCATTGGTGATGATGCGTGGTAAAAGAGCAATAATTACATGTGATTTTTTTTACGTTTAAAGTTGCTAGGGAAGGTAAATTTTTTTAGCAGATAGAGGCATAATGTAGGCCTCATAAGCGGCATTTCCATTACCCTTGGAAATGCACAAAATCTAAATAGTGCATTAAAAACTGGTAATGGAAAAACCTGAATTTTGAAAAAAACACTCAAATTTTGCTAAAAACTTTTTAGCTTTCATGAGGGCCTTTTTATATTGAAATGAATCGCTAAAGCGCAATGGAAACACTTTTTCCGCAATTACACGTCACATAACGTGACGTACCTGGTCACATGACGTGACGTACCTGGTCACATGACGTGACGTACCTGGTCACGTGACGTGACGTACCTGGTGAAAACACCCGAAATATGTTGAGAAGTGACTTCGGCAGAGATTTTGGGTGCAAACACAAGAAGTCACGGTAAGTATGAAGTAAAAACGACAACATTTCTCTGCATCCATTTATGGGACTCCACATCCCACAATGCAATGCATTTCCATCTAGTTTAATAAGAGTAGTGGAGATCGAAACAAAATTTCAAGCAGCAGTTTTCAACCTTTTCATGTTCTTTTTTAATTTTAACAAATGATTTTTGATTTTGTTGATATGAGGCCTACACTATGTATTTGATTAAAAATATTATCCTCCCGAGCAGTTTTAAGTATTATTATATAACAGTATTTTTCAACCTTGGGATCGGGACCCCATGTGGGGTCGCTGGGAATTTAAATGGGGTCGCCAGAAGTGTCAAGTCATTTATTTTTTAAATTTTGGAAATATTACTATTTTACAAATTAAAACAACACACACTATAAAACAGCAGTATTCTATAATTTCACTTTATCAAATATAAATCTAGTTATTAATTATTATTATTATTATTAATAATAATAATAATAATAATAATAATAATAATAATAATAATAATAATAATAATAATAATAATAATAAATGCAGTATAAAAATATCATATCTGATATCAGATTTCCTTCAATAAAACAACAAAAACAACACTGAGACCGGGCTTTTGATGGCAAAATCATTATTATTTTACAAATATATAACTTGTCAAATATAAATCAAGTTAATGATCATAATAACAACAATAAATGCTGTATAAAAATATCTGACCTGGCACAACTTGTTACTAATACCGGGAACTCTGTATTCGACATAATCTAGTATAACAAACATGATCAAAAACTAATTGGTGAAAAAAAATAATTTATCGAAAAAGAATGGGAACCACTTTGCAGATTAAAATGTTACATAAAGAAAAAAAATCACTCATTCTTGATCTCTCTTTGTTTATCTGCCTTAACATTTACGTATGAGGCTTGTTTCAAAGGCTGAAACCGCTGTTGGGGTCAGCGTTACTAAACTGGTCTTTGTGAGAAAATAAATGTGACAAAATGCTGTTGACACATACGTTTGGCAAAAAAAGTGGCTTTGCTTCGAGCAGATTTCCAAAAAAATCATTAAATAAAAACAGACGCGCACAATGTGCCTGGAGTGAGTGCTGACGTATTTATCACATTAGTATTAGCCCTTCTCTCTGTCAGTGCAATCCTCGCAGCTGGTGTTGATGTGCAGTCCCAGAAGCCCCTGCAGCAACCTCGGGGCCTCGTTGCACAAGTGTGTGTTCTTTTCTATCGCTGTGTGAAATCCTGTTTCCCCCCGTTCCCTACAGTGACAATTTTCTACAAGTTACTAAAAAAACGGCTGCGACTCATCCTCAGGAAACATGAGACATGACGTGATAAAACAGAGTGACAAAAAAAAAGGAAAGGACAGGAGAAAATAAGTGGAAGCAGAGGAGAAAGGAGGCAGAAGTGGGGAAAACAAGAGAGGAGGGACAGGGGAGCGACAGGGGAGAGACAAAGATTGGTGATGCCAGTTTCCATATGACAAGTGGCGACGTTATGAAGATGGACGGGCGGTCGAGATGGAGCGCCTGACCTTTCCCAAAATGCCACATGTCACCGTGCTTTTATGTCAATCCCCGCAAAACAATATGTCAGGCGCATAAAAAATCATTACGCCCTCTCTGAATTATGCTGTTATGGCATACCGCAAAAAAATAATCATTAAGATGACATTATTCCACATTTAACTAGCAGGAGGACGAGGTTTGGAGAAGGTGGGTGGGGATAAGGGTAGGGGGACTTTGAATTTATGATTCCTCATGCTTTCATGTGTAAGGCAGCAGCAAACGAGCCGTTGTCTTTTCAGATGTATTGTTATGACTTTTATGCTTTGACGTGGGACATTGGGGGGAAAAGCTAAAAAAGAACAGTAACTGTTGTGGAATGGAGAGATGACTTCTCAAAATGGAGCCGTAAAGCAGTCACTTCCCTTTAAAGTGAGTTTTTGAAGCTCATCGAATGCTTCAGAGGAACATTGACTCACTGGAAATCCAGACTAGCGGTAAAACTGACACCTAAGCGACAACTGGGGCATGTAATTGTTACCTTACAGCCCCAAAGGACATCCAAATGATGTAGCAATCGCTCGAGGACAGAGTTTTGGGTGGAGAGAAATAGCTCTGCTGCCGTTAGAGAATTACAGAACATCAAAAGAGACGATGCCCTTTCACTCTGGTTCATCATTTTATATTCACTGTTTAATGGGTCGTTACTTTTTTACATCTATAATTTGTAATTATTGACTTACAGTAATAAAAATGTTTGAAAATACTGACTTGTACCAAGGGACACTTGGAACGATGATGGGTGGCTTCAATTTATGGTAGAAAGGAGAAAGTGTTAGTTTCCAAAATAAAGTATATTAATTTCCTTGGAGTTTCCTGCAGTGAGTGTCTGTGGTTGATAAACCAGGATGTTAGAACATAATGGTGATTTTAAAAAATAAATAATTTGAAATCATTTTTCAATTAGCAGTTGAACAGCGAACATTGCATTTTTACAACAGCTCTGTTAAAAATGAAGCATTAAACAACAAACTTTATTTGCCACAGCTGCTGCTTATTACTGACATTAAGTTTCTATGATAACTAGTGGGAAAATTGTCATTTTAATTCTTTTAAAGATATCCTGTGGCTGTATTCACTCCAAAAGTGTTTCGCAACGACTACTGATGCCAGTGTGACCCTAAAAACCCTGACTAAGTGACATTTCCGGTGTTTTCATGGATTGAAAGTTGTGGACAAAACACGGACGCAAATATTTTGGCTTTCCACAGAAAGACCCTAGAACAGCCGAAAATCGGAGTGATGTCACACCACGGAGGACACCATAGACAAGCGAGAAAGAAAAGGTGTTATAAAAGTAAATATATAAAGTAAAATCACTTCTTCAAGAAACTGCATTCCTCTACATGATTTGAAATCCCACAATGCAATGTTTTACAAAGTTCAAGTCACATGACCATTTGTCAACAAAATTGATTCTTTATGAAGGGACATTAACGCATTGGCTGTCAGTCATTTTCAGAACAGATACTTCCCTCATTGCTAGCCACTGAAGAGCATTTTGACTGATCTTTTAAGACCCACAGAATATTTTGCATTATGACTGTTTAAAATCTAAAGATTCTGAAAAAATAGACACTACTTTCATCAGTAAAAAAAAAAAAAAAAATGTTTTGAGCTTGTTTCGTTCTTCTGTAATCAACAGTTGAATATTGGTAGAATTCACACAAAATGCCAGTTTCTGATCAAAAAGCTGAGAAAACAGGCTTGTCAAAGCTGTCGAGTAGAACTGTGACTTTGAGGCTATTGTTTTTTGCCTTAGTGACACCTCAAACATCTGAACATTGGTTTCCTTCTATAAAACAACACTGAGACCAGGCTTTTGATGGCAAAATCCGTATTATTTTACAAATACATAACAATGTACAATTACAAGTTTTACAGTTCACAAAAATATATGAACTTATTTACAGGTATGTGTGTGTATCGTGTGTATCGTGTGTGTGTGTGTATGTGGTTCAGCTTGCTGTGGTGGGCTGTGGAGCCCTCTCCTGCCTATCTGTGTTGTAAAAAAAATGTTAGTTTTCGTTGATATGTATTTACAGAAATCTCTCCTGGTCAGTTCTGGTCAGACTACCCGAAGCAGGCCAGATACCATCGTACACTGATAACATTCACCAAGGTCTCAGCCTGAGGAGGCTCTGCTATGTTATGCTACTGCTATTAGCAACATACATAACCCTGAGAGCACTGAACAGCAGCAGATTCACTGAGGCACACACACCGAAAGCTTGTTTACCACCGAATCCAGGACCGGTCTGTTGACCAAAACCCTTTGACCGAATAAACCCTGTGTCCGCATCTGACCAGCAACCCTAAAGCTTGACTCTCATCTCATTCATCCAAACCGCCAGAACAATCCTCCCCAGCAGCTGGGTGGTGTGCAATGGACTAATGCCCTGTCCAGGGTGTACCCCCGCCTAGCATCGTTTGAGAGCTCGAGATATTCCCCGGTGACCCTGAACCTGGATCAAGCAGGTCAGACTATATATTAGTCGGTGGTTGTTACCTAAAAATGTTAACCAATAAGATGGACAAAACAATAATAATGTAAGTGTTTTTGACATTCAAAACTGAAAACTACACAATAGAAACTTACACAGAGTAGAAAACATCATTCCTTGTTTCTACAGGAACCTAAATTGACTCCATGTTGGTGATAGTAAGAGCAGTTTGAACAGATACTAGGATCTAGTCTTTAGAAGCCTGTGACTTGAATGATGGCTTTATGTCCAATTGAACTATTGATCTGAGGGATTGCACTGTAGCAGGCTTTGACATTTCGCCTGGTATTTCAGCTGGGAGATGTTCGAGCCTCAGACGTAACGACATAACCCTGAACACAGAAGCGTGCACACACATTACGGTGCACACAAATGCACGCACACGCACCCTAGCCCTATCCTGTCCTATCTGCGTGTGCGTGCGTGCGTGCGCATGTCGTCAGTTGTAATAGCTCCTGACATCAGCAGAATTGAGTTTGGAGTCAATGTGGATGTCCTCTATAAGCCAATCATCCAATCAGCACTCTCCTGACTATGTGGGTCAAAGGGCACGGTGATGTCATACTTTCTGACAACATGACAAAAAGCCAGAGAGCGACAGATCAAGATGGAAAATGAGGGTTACTGGGTTACTCGTGGGCTAGGGTGCTGTCACGACTCCGTGGTGCACTAAATACACACACTAAGGACTCGCTGTGCTTCTCCAAATCTGGTAGCCTACAATAAAGCACTCAGTGAAACATTTATAGCTTTCATAAACAAGAGCGAGTGATTAATGTTAGCCCTCTTCTTTGGGATTTCTAATAAACTATGACACATTTACACCCTCGGTCAACGTAGCCAAAGCCCTATTAAATGTGTCTGAGAGAATAGATTGCCACAGAGCACACACTGACACACACACACACACACACATACGATAAGAGAATTAACCCAACAATTCTCTACTCGTGTTATTCCATTGAAGTCATAACAACCAAAGCACCCTCATGTCCAATTCGCCTTGACATTAAAGGCTCAATCTTTTCTGATTGGAGCTCAAGTCTGGCAGCAAATCTATTCTGTTTTCCGTATAACTGTGATTGTTCTGAAATCACCTCCCACTTTACCTTGTTTCTTAGCTCCATTTAACTGCGGGACAGTGACGGGAGGCTTGTAAATCGTACAATATATTATCGCGAATGTTGAGTGGGAAAAACATCAACAACTAACCTCTCCTGGCTGAAGAGATCAATGTCTTTATTTGTCCGTTTTGTCAAGGAGAATGTTTGCAATCTGTCTTTTTTGGTTGTAGAAAAGAGTTGTCACTTACTTGAGCTGCCAGACCTTGCGCTTTAAAAAAAACATGTTGCAAAAGAGTTTCTGTGGTACAACTTTGGAAGGAAGAAAGAAAAATGTATATGCGTATGTTAAATTGAAATGAAAATAATCAACAATAAACTACTCTTAGTACTCATTGCTCAACATAAACAAAGTGTAGAAAGTATCGAAAGTGGAGCGATCATACTAGATTTCTTCTTACATGCACCAATCACATAAAGGAATAGATGTTTATAAGACGTTGCTTTAAGTATAATAATCATAAATTGGAAATAACTGATATAGACCACACACGCACACAAAAACTTAAAATAAACCTAATTTTTAAAAACACATTTTTATACTTGGAGTATACATTTTTTGAAGGTTTTATGTATTTCTAAATGTTCTATAACGTAAGTGTTTTACAAAGTTAGACTCTCTTCTTGTTGGTTCAACACAGTTTGACCATATAGCAATATGACTCATGGGGCATTCACACCAACGGATCTTATACCAGTTAAAACGCTTTTGGATTCATTTAGTCAGATAGTACGCCTAATTTAGGTGGTGTGAACACGCAAACAAAGTCTAGAGCGGATTAAACAGGCAAATTCTAGAGCGATTATTTCTGCCCGTCTCGGACCATTTCTAATCGAAGCCCAGAGTGATTAGGAGCGCCGTGAATGCAACTGCTCTCAAAGTATTGCCAATTACGTAGAGCGCATGGCATTGTGGGTGGTCAGGAAAAGCCGGCGACGTCGCAAAACAGGGTTTTAAAACCACCAAAAGCATGGCAACATGTTGCTGCTCTATTGTAGAATGTTCTGTGGCCCCCACACTCTGGAATAACCTGCACCAGTCTCTCAGGGAGCTCAACTGTGTGGACTCTTTTAAGAAACTGTTGAAGACTTCGCTTTTCAGAAAAGCTTTTAGTTAACTGGATTTTAAATTCTTATTATCCATTTATGATGCTGCTCTTATGATGTATATACACCCATGTTTTATTATTCTATTATGATGTTGCACTTGTATTTTCACCACAGCTCTGTACAGCATTTTGTGATTTTATCTGCAAAAAGCGCTTTATAAATAAATGACTTATACTTATACTTAGAAGTTAACCAAGTCAAAACAAGATGATAAAATTATCACCTGTACTCCACCCATTCGGACAGAGTCCGAGACTAAACCAGTGTGAAAGCACCCTCAGAGTCTACCAGGATCCCCAGCCATAACACTTCAATACTTCGTGTGAAAAGTGAACCTCATACACATACGGTATGTTGAGCAATTGTCTTTTATAATCAAAATAAGATTGGTCGTTGCTAAAAAAGCTAAAGACAATCTTTCTAACTACAACTGAGAGCTTAAGTGAGCCCAAAGAAAGAAAGAATATTAGAAAGAAGTATGATAGTTTGGCTAAAGTTTGTGTGGTTTGAGGTGAAGGAGGTTTTAAAGTGGTGCGGCTGCCAGGCACTCCTGCTGAGCCTTTAGTCACTGAAGTCGTTCTTTTACAAGAAAGCCTGCCTGGCAGTCAGGGGCAAACCTGCGAGGATAAAAAGAAAGGGGTGGGCAAGTCTAGTCAAGGATGCAACTATTTCATACAGGCGGGTAATACTTTGAACCTTTCTTTCTTACTTCAACTTGACAATAATTTCACCTAAACTTATGCTGTATCTCAAAAAATGTTTTTAGTTGTGACGTGTCTAGGAAATACAGGTAGTGAGAGGTTAGTAGAGGTGGAATTTGTGCTAAGATTGAGGAACTCTTATTGTGAAATCCCAGTGGAGGGTAATTGGAATTCAATATGAGTTAGATCATGGCTGCTGCCTTAGTTCCTTTGAGGGAAAAGCTATGGGGGATTAGCAGTCGTTAGCTCACAGTGATCTGAAGTGGAAAGGAACAGCTGGCTCTCAGCTAGCCACATGGTCTGTGTGTGTGAGCATGTGCGCCTGTGAGAAGGTGCGCACGAGTGTGTGTAAAAGACAATAAAATAGTGTGTGTGGGGGTGGTTTATTTCAGACAGTTTTCTTTTTTCTCCAATTAAAAGTCATTTCTACAATGTCTTTTCTGTTCTGCTCTATTGAATTCTATTCTACTGTCTTTGTCAGTGTTGTCTAAAAAAAATAAATAAATGAGTTTGGCCGTCTACTGTTTTACAAGCTCCGAACTCTTTGTTATTTTATATAAAGCACAGGCAGGCAGGTTTGCTGAATTCTTGTTCCATTTTATGAGGGAAGATAAAGAAGGGATAGAGGGAGGCCGTGGAAAAGCCGGAGAGGAAAAGGTGGAGTAAACAGCTCCATTAGAGAATGGGCACGTGGCTCCACGCTGCCACAGGCAGCGACCACCGGGTATAATAATGCATAATGATGGAATTCAGCTCTGCAACTTTTATGCTTTTATGTGCCTCTGGTTTAGATTAAACTCTGTGGTTCTTTTTGATTTGCTAACATTTGAATTTACAGAGTTGCTGTGGCCTGTGCAGAGATATTTAAAGATGGTAGATGTAAGATCTGCTAGAAAATTGTTTTTTGCGTGTTTGAGTTTTGATTGTGATGTATTTCTCTCTCTCTCTATTATTTTTTTTTTTTTTAACTCTAATTGAAAGAAAACTTCTACATAGTTACAGTTATGTGTGGTAGACAGTGGGGCCCAGGCTTGACCTTTTACCACACATGCAAATCCATGAAGAACTAATCTCTTTGGCATTCAATGCCCCTTTGCTAAAGATGAAAACTAATTTTAGGCTGCTGGTGATTATATATATATATATTTTTTTTTGCCAGATAAAGACATAGTGTATCAAAGATCATTTGCTCGAAAAAACAAAACAAAAAACAATGTCAAAGGTTGTAATTGCAGCTCAAAGTTTTGTTTAGTTCATTTAAAAGTTTAAAAACTATTTCACAGATGCTTTAAGAAAACAGCAAAAAAAAATATATGAAGAGTTGCAAAGTTTAATCAAGGTTTTGATCTCCACTCCAAACACTCTCCGATTGATATTGTTGGAAAAGTTTTGCACATTGCATGATGGGATGTGAAGTCTCGTACAGGGATGCTTGAAAGTGCTTTTACTTCATTCTTACCTTGATTTATTGTTTGCCCCATAAACTCTGCCAAAGGGACTTCTCAACATATTTCTGGTGTTTTCACAGACTGAAAGTAGTGGCAAAACAATGGCCGATGTTCATTTTGGGGTTTATACGGAAAGAGCTGAATCCCAAGAGTAATATCGGAAACAAACTAGAACAAAAATGGTGTCAAGAATCACTGTCCGCCTTGTCTGGCAAAGAAACATAATAAATCACATTAAGTATGAAGAATTAGCAATTTCAACCTTTTACATGTTATTTTTGAGCAAATTATCTTACATTTATTGATCTATGAGGCTTACACTATGTCTCAATTTAATTAAAAACATTGTTTCCAGCAGCTTTAGGTCAATGTTTCATATAACAATAAGGTGTTCAAGCATCAAGTGATGTATTTAGCTAAAATTCTTTACAGAATATTTCCTGTGGAAGCGACACTTAATGAAAGCACAGTTTGAAGAAAACATATTTCCTATAGCTACACTGCTAGAGAAAAGGTTTCCAAGTGATGGGCACGGCCTCATGAGAGACTTCAATCCAAACGATATATTGGACCTTTGTCTCACCTCCTGTGGGGTCAAAACGACACCACCTACTTCTCTCATCAATGTCATGTTCTCTTTCTTCCTCTCTCTCTCTCTCTTGCCATCTCGCGTATGAGACGGGTCAGGCTATTAAATGGTAGAATACATTAGAGAGGAGAGAGGCTAATAGATTGGAATATTATGACCATACAACAATTTCATGAAAAAGTCAAGGAGGGATCATCCCTCTTATTAACTCCAAGAGAAATTGAGGCTGAAAAATGTTCAAATAGAGAATGTTAATGCCAGGCTATACTACATGTAATTGTGCCGGCACCGTTCCCTGGGCTGGCCCCATTCATGCCACTTTATTAGTGGTAATTGAGGATATGAATTATAAATGAGGGGGTGATTTCGCTCTCCATGCTCATTGAAAGTGAAGCATAATGACCACTGCCATTGTTTAACCTTCAAAATAGTGTGTTCTCAATTCTTTTCTTTTTGCTTTCTGCCCTTTTTCTTTTCTTTCAACTCCTAAAATTGCTTCCGTCGCTTCTTTTTTTTATGATGTCTACTTTGCTTTGCTGCTACTCGCTAGTCCCTCCACTTACTTAGATTTTTCTTTAGTCTCCATGCTCTAGATGATATTGTCTGAACCAGTAAATAAAGGTAAAAGATAAGGGGTCAATCAAGATACACTGTTAAAGACAGATGGTGAAGAGTTTGTAGCCGATGACGGTTGGATTAATTTTCAAGCCTTTGCCACAATTAAATATTAATAACTATATTAAATGCAAGATGATCTCATTCCAGTACATCTTAGACATGGTTACACCAGCACAGTTTTGTTAATGCAGAGGGCAGAAAATCTTTTAACCTAGGTGAAGTTGCATAATAAGTCCCACCAATGTTGTTAATGCCCGAGGCAAAGGTTCCAGCCAAAAGTGGGCTCAAGATTTTCTTGGCATCGTATCTGAGAAGTTCACTTTTTCATTTAAGCTTTTTAAAGATCAGCAGCTCCACACCTACCATCCAACAAAGTCCATTAGCCCCAGCCTCTCACCCACAACCAGCCTGCTTTTTATTTACAACATCAAACGTTTCACTTCATTAAATTACCTTTTCTTTCCCCACCCTTCTTTTTCTAAACTCTCTCCCTCGCTTTTCCTTCTTTGCTCTCCAAGTTGCATTAAGTTGAAACATGTTTGCTGAAACAAAAGGACATGGGGTGATGGTGGGATAAAACAGCCATCCGATGCAGTCTGCAGTGGTTTTATAGGGAGAAATAATGGGTAATTGGGAGAAGGTATTTAATAGAAAACCGACATTGCTCTGTAATGCAACTGTTGTTAAAACGAGACGTACTTTGCGTAGCTGATGTCTCTGAAATGTGGAGAACTGCTGCTGCTCACTGTTTTTCCTTTGAAGGCATCCGTTCAGCAAATCAGTCTTTTGCTAGAAACATGTTGTGGGTTTGTGCATGTTGTTAATTGTTGTAATATATGACTGCTGTCTTTGAATAAAAAAAAAAAAAAGTTAGCATTCATAATCATCAAAGTTAATTGTTTCGATCGGTAATCATATTATTGAACATATTCACAATTAAAATTTTCTCCAAAACATTAACATCTGTTACATCAGATATGCTGAGTGCATGCGTGCGTGTGTGTGTGTGTGTAAAATCACCTTTGAAACCTAAATCTTTTACTCACCCCCCCTGCATTGATTGGAGCATTTGATTTGATCTAGGTCCCTCATGTACTGCCACATCTGCAACATGTACTTCTGTGTGAAGTGAGCGTCAGCTGTGTGAGCACATAAATGAAACCAGAGAAGAGTGAAAGCTAAACATTCTCTGAGATCAATATTCCAATATCTAACATCAGGGAACTCCAATAAGTACAACGCCAGGGACACTTCAATGGCAACATCAAGGCAGTGGGGTTTACACAACGATACACGCACATACACACATACACATAGGCACACACATGCAAATGATTAGTGGGTTTCAGATAGTGATCAAGCAAGCACCATAAAATCCATCCTACTTAGGTAAAAGGGAATGATCCATTTGAGGACAGGTTTCAATACGGTCCATGCTAACTATGTCACGATGGAGCTTCGGTCCAAAATCAGCACTGATAATTTTTGGGTATATTGGCAAAGTTTTAAAGCAGTGAGGTCAAAGTGCCAGAAGCACAGATTAGATTAGGAATCAATGTTCATCAAGGTGGTTAACATAATGGGCCCAAGGCCAACAACTGTGACCAAATAGATGTGGTGGCTATGTCCAACAACTGAAAAAGAACGGAGCAGGTAATTGTTTGAGGGTGAAAAACGAACCCAATTTCATGGTGATTATGAGAGAAGCAATAATGTATAGTATTGTAGTTAATGTCAAGACAAGCGCACTCGTTTGGTAGTGTTGAACTGAAAACCACACTATCCGAGACCAAGACTTGCCCAAAACCAGAATGCACCAAGACCAATACTTTTGGGAGCCGGAACCGAGTCAAGGCCAAGACCATAAAAGTCTATTTTAAAAACCATGATAAGGTTGAACAGTTTAAGAGCATTCTCACTTTAATGTTTTTTTTTCTTCTAAATACATTTGACAGAGAAAAACTTGGTCTGCATCTCTTTCTCAGCACAAGATACAAAAATCTAAAACCTTGACAAATGTGTTCAAATAAATTCTTGCAGAATTAATGTCCTTGTATTTAGTTAAAAACCACTGTTAAGTACAGAACTGTTTATGTGTCAGGTTAAAGAGACCTAAAGTAAGTGTTCAAAGCTATTTCTGAATAGAAATAAGAATTAAATTCAGTCCTGAATACTGCAACACTAATATGTGATGCAAAAGCTATTTGTGACTGACTTGGATTTCCTGAGATTATGACTGCAAACCAGCTCTTTAACTTTAATCCATGTGTTAGCTAAAAACACAACCTTTTCTAAATTGCCCATGGTCATAGTTCCGTATGCCAAACGCTAGTGCTTTCCATCAGTCAGTTGAACTGTTGCTTGTCTGCAATCAAAAAATGTGATGCTAATTTAAGTTTGAGATCTGATATTTTTTCTTCTAGCTTAAACATCTTTGTTTAGATGATAGGCAATGGGGCTGAACTAATGACCCTTATTCTAATCACTTCAGAATCCAGGCAGATGTGTGCGTCTCTTTACAAATTGTGTGTGGGTGCATGTGTGTTTTTGTAAGGCAGTGACCCGAACAACCAATAATCATTGAAAAAGTGACCACCACTGGTCGATATCCCCCCAACCACCCAACCAATTGCACCCCCATCATCTCTTCTTCATCTTTTTCTTCTACTACCTTCTCCTCCCCTCTCCTTTTTGCGTTAACTCTCATTCATGGCTCCAATCAATGTCGAATTATGGGTTATTTATTGAATAATCAAAAAGGTATTATGAGTCAAGGAGTCTGACTAGCCTGCAATGACTGACAATGAGGAAATAGAAAGTGGTAGGGCTATTTATCAGCCTAACTGCCATGCATGCCTTTGGAAATTAGGGTAATCAGTTGGCATGTAAACAGTAGGCCTAGCAGCTGGCTACCAGACAGCTCAGCTATTACTCACTTTCCACTTATCAATGTGACATCTGAATATGCATGTGTGTTCGCAAGAGTGGGAAATACAACCCAAGTCATTTGTTTTGGGATACACAGGCTTGCGTTTTAGCGACAATTTGATAAAAAAATAAGAAATTTTAAAAAACTTCACTTTTACAAACTGGAGGGTGGGGTAGAAACTATTCCATATCATGTTAAGGTCTCATTTATTCAGACAAATGTTCCTCGGGAATCACACTTTGATCTCCTGACATGTTTCGACTGTCAACAGCCAGTCTTCGTCAGCTGATAGCTTTGATGTTTCCTTTGATGTTTCTTTGACTTCCGCGTGATCATTCCAGCAATATTTTTTTTTTCTTTTTGAATAATATGTTATGATTTCATTTATTCAGACAGCTGTTCCTCATGGAAGTTAATGAAACATCAAAGGAAACATTAAAGCAGACGCCTCTGACAAAGACCAGATCAAACTGGATTTCCTGAATAAATTAAACCTTAACATACTATTCAAAAAGAAGACAAAAATAATCCCGCTGGAATATTTAGAAACTATTCCAGTCTGAATAACTAGATTAACCAAGCCGAATTATTTGTAACTATATTTCATTATCTTCATTAAGTTATAGTGAAAAATATTTTTTGTCAAGTCATTTGCAATCACGTATTGCTCATTTCCTTCATTAAAAAAGTAGGACATTTGACTAGACAGGCTGCTATCATGTGCTATTCACAATTGATGGGCAGATCAAGCAGAAAAAAATAGATTCTCATAATCAATGCAAGAAAATCACTGGGGTTAGGATTTAAAGCCCAGAGTCCCTAGGCCACTTGTAAACTAATCTGCCAGGGCAGCCTTTGTGTTAGAGGTCAACAGACATCATTACATTGGGTGTGCAGGGGCAGAGCAGAGGGCAATGCGTTGTACTTGAGTGTGTGTGTGTATGTGTTTGTGTGAAGGGCAGATGAGAGGGCAGAGGGTTGGTCGCTGTGGGAAGATCGTCTTTCCCTCCAGAGCGTTGGCCTGCATGGGCCAGCAGCATGGTGCTTGTGTTCCAATTTTTTTTTGACAGGGGCAGTGGATTGCAGAGGAGACCTGGCTGGTGTGTTTAACACTAAGCCAAAGCTAAAATGAGCTGAAATTACAATGTACAATGATTTTAGTCTATTAGTAGGCAGAAGTGGTTGACTTTCCTTCCTTGATATGTCTTTCCTTAGGGTTTTTATTTAAGTAATTGCTGTTGAGTTCTTTTAAATTTCCCTTTTTATTTGCCACAATTACAAAGCATTGCAGAGCCTAATTTGTAAAACAACCATAAATGAAAGCAACGTATGGAGGGGGAGAGAAAATCAAGATAAATGAATCTCTCTATGGGTCTGTACATCTTTTTTTAATCTCCTAACCCTGCTGTTAAGACCTCTGTCCTGTCGACACTTATTGCACGTTGCCATATTTTCATCCCTCAAAAACCATTAGAAAAGCCGATGTCAGGGTGGAGTAAGTGAATTAGGATTGGTTTTTGCCTCTCTTGGCCACAGAGAGAGGTAGAGTTACCCACAATAAGATCAGAATGAGACCAATTTCGTTTCCGTTGCCATTCAAAACAAACAATGGGCACCTAATAGCCCTGCAGCATCTGTGGCCTTGGTCAGGCCAAAACACACATGATGGCCCTGGTCGATAGACGCCGACAGCTAGATGGACGAGTGGAGTCGTGCAGGCGCGCAGCCAAGGCAGCCACACACTTAGGTAGGCCGACAGGCCGTGATTTTTCCTGATAGCTGCGGGATGCCTGGAACACTAGTTAGCGGTCGGTGCAAAAGTGCTTCTGAGTGCTTCTGAAGACAGCGATCATATCAGTGAGAGGAGGAGAATAGAGGCTTATCGACTCAGAGAGGGTGACAGCGAGAAGTCGAAGGAGGGAAAGGGAGAGACAATATTGGTGGTCATGTCCAGCCAACCCATACTGTAGGTGATCTAATCTGGAGGCATTACACTGACAGACAGCCAGTAATCAGTGGTTAAGATTTGAAGATTAGGAATGGACATATGGATGAGTGAAAGGATGTGATAAATGGTTTCGGTGCATTGGTTTTCATTCGTTTCTCCCTTAGCCGCTTGATACAGCTTCTTGTTAGAATTTATTTGTGCTTATGAAAAGTAATCTGTTCTTCACCGTTTATCTACTAAAACTCACATGCACAGAGCTGCAATGTTAATCACCTGATCTAAGAGGTAATTGTCTTGTTTTACCCTTTCTGCTCAGCAAAGCTTGAATTTATTACTAAACAATCCAGTAACTGCTTTATCAAATGTGTCGTAAATGATTGTCTTTTTAATCTGAGAAATTCGACAAGAAAGAACATATTTGGAAATTTTGCTTTTAAAGTGTGAGAGGTTAACATTGAGTAAACTGAAGAGTTGTGTTTTGTAAAGCAATGGCTTCCTACATTCTAACGCTAATGTTTTTTTATACTGTGTAGTAAGTAAGTAAGTAATCTTTATTTATAGAACGCTTTTCACAGGTAGCAACCACAAAGTGCCGTACAAACATTTCAGAATCATCCTGTCTAAAGAGAACAAGAACGGGAGAAAGTGTGGGTCGCCAAGGGCATTGGAGGCGCCCCGTATTTAGATGAAAAATAGGAAAACAACAAAAGGAGTGGTGAGGGGAAAAAGCGGAGGGGAATGTGACTACCTCCACTGAGTAGCAGAAGAGAAAATGTGAAAATATATGTTTGAGTGAAGTGGCGACAGAAATTCTCAACGTTTCTTTCTGTTTTCATGTTGCCTATTCATGAACCTTTGGCCATTCTGGCATTTTGGATTGGCCTTTGAATTGGTGATCTCAGAGTTGTACCATCATGTTTTTATTTTGGGGAGGGAAGAGTAGTTTAAGGCAAAAGTACCTTCTATTAAAAGATTGATGAACGCAACTTGTTCAATCCTCTAAACGTTAAATGTCTTTGACCTAAGAATAATTAGCATCCATGATTTACAACTGAATTTCAGAGCAAGCAAGAATGATCACTTTTTCCAATATTTTCCTTTATTTGACTTGCTTTAAATTGACACTCTTAAGTAGTATTTCTTAATGTTGTAGTACTCAAGACCAGTCTTGATTTTAGAGGTCTTGGTACTGATTTCTGCTGTTCCTCAACTTTACTTGTGATAAAAAGTAGAAGAACTTGGTCAAACGATAAATATTTTTGATTCATGTGTTACCTTTTTTTTGTCTGTCAAATGTATTATAAAGAAACTAAAACTAAAGAGAGAATTTTCTTTAACTGTTTAAACTTCTCTTGGTTCTTGAAAATGTATTTTATGGCCTCAGTCTTGTCTCGGTCTTTGTCTTGAGTCTGTCTCAACTTCCAAAAGTCTTAGTCTTGTCTTGGTGCATTCTGATCTCGGTCATATCTTGGTCTCGGATAATGTGATCTTGACCACAACATTAGTATTTCTCCTATAATTCACCTCAAATTTTCTTACAAATAGTCTAGTTTCTTGTAATCATGCTGCAGGAAATTACCATTGGTGATAGCTGAGTTGTACCTGAACCATAAAATGTGTTGGTAACTTAAGACAATTCTGCTAATAGTTTCTCCTAACAAGAAAATGTCTCACTAGGTTGCTTTCCTCTAGTAAATGCCCTCAGGGTTCTACAGTAAGTAAGTAAGGCAGCTCCCAGTACAGCAGACTGACCTTACACTGGCCTCTGCTAATGATATTAGGGCACGCTGACGTTGTAAGAAGGTCACCCATGGTACACCTATTCGAACACATGTAGGTCTCCCACACACACTGATTGACCTCTGAACATGAATACAAACACACACACGTTTGCACACAAAGTCCCGATTCCCCTGGGCGAGCTGTTAAAGAAGCCTTCCTCTCTGGTTGCCTCTCATTACAGCCCATTAGTCAGGTGCATTTTAGATAGAGTGTGGGGTCACCCTTCACTGGCTAACAAGTGGGGTAACAGTGTTATCCACTGAGGGAGGAGGGGTGCTGTGCTCTGCCCACACCTGCCTACATATAACCTCAGGGTATCGATTGCAACCGCTGTTTCACCTTTGCCTCAGTGACCTCACCAACAATGTGTTTATTTTCTCCAGCACATCGTCACAGAAAAGCACACTTTCACTGTCACACCAATGCATTAAGAAGGCATATCGAGTTACCCAATAACAATGGTTGAAAAAAGCTATACAACACAGGTTAAGATCTGCCTAAAAAGGCTGTAGATTATCTTTACCATTATTTACCTTACTAGCTTTTTTGTATCTCATCCACAATATCGTTTTCATTGAAATAGAAGTAAATAGACTGACTTGATGTCTGTGGTCTTCTCTTAATGAGATGTTTTCTGGGTTTCCTTGAAACACTGTGAGGCCAAAGCAGTCACTTGAGGGCGTTATTGATGAGCTACAATTATTTGCAGTTCATGTCTCCCTTCACCTATCTACCTTTTGCCCCATCTTCCCTCTACATCCTCATTTCCATTTTCGCTGTTTCCTCAACACTTCAGCTGATAAAATGATATCCCAAGTTCATTGGTGCTAAGATATGCCAAATAGGTTTTTATGGTTCCATCAACCTTTTGATGAACTTTACCTTGGCCGCTGTGGTACAAAAAGCAAGCCATAATGCTGTTATGAAGGTGCTTAAAGCCATTGATTCATTTTATTTTGGTATTGCTTTTTACACATTGTCTCCACATAAGCAAAAGCACACTACAATACTGTTATTATATCAATGATGTCATTGCTCGTAGACCATCAATTACTGTAATTGATTTATTTAGGCTTCATACGGTCCAGGTAAAATGCAAAAAAAATGTTGCAAAGTCTAAATTACAGCATTGGAAGGACATACAGTAACAGAATTTGGGGTGTTTGAGCCATTCGTCAGCCTGTAGCCAGACAGGCTATCCATAGTGATTAGTAGTAAAATTTTAATGGGAGGTCCATACATATGTCTATCTGTCAGTTTTACGACAGCGTTTATGCGGTTGGGTCTCTCTGAGCCAGCCCGGACTCCAGACAGCCAAAACACAAGCAATATGCACACATGCATGCATAAGCATGCACACACACACACACACACACACACACACACACACACACACTCTCAGTCACAGTCTCTTTAAGGAGAGCCACAGGGACCAGTACCGTCACAGCATTGTCAGCGCTGGGTGCTCGGGGCCCTAAATGAAGGCATCAAATGTTCTCATCCCCCGCTATAATAAAACCCAGTCTACAAGCCTCTGCCGCGGGCAACACATAATGGGCTTTTTATTTCCGTTTGGTCGCCCCAGCCTACAGAATTAAAGCTCAGTTTGGTGAAAAGAGGACAAGGTGGTCTCAAGGTCACAGGGAGGATGAGGAAGTGTTTTTCAGGTTTACAAAGCAGAAAAAAGACCGTATTTATAGACTTAAAAAACAACTTTGCATTGCATCTTGTAGAAGAGACTAGAGTTGGTGAAGTTAGGAAAATTCATGTATTTTGTTTGTTTTAAATTTAAAAGAATACATTTAAAGTTTCAAAAGCAAAACTTGAAATTAGTAAATGTCGGTAATGATCATTTTTAACAGATAAAGACAGTATTTAGGCCTCATAGATCAATAAATTTAATATAATGAAGGTGAAAAAAAATAAGTTTCGAAATTTCAGACTGTTATATCACAGGGAATACCTTGAAAAAAGTTTTTTTTTTTTAAATGGCACCAAGCGATTTACTATCTTCTTTCTCAGGCAAAGGAACAAGAAACCACAGTAAGAATGAGGTAAAAACATTTCTTAAAGTGTTCTTCTACGGCAGGGGTGTAAAACTATATTTATTTCGGGGGCCAAATACGGAGCAGTTTGATCTCACGTGGGCCACAGATTTTATGCAAGAATATGAGCAATTTCAACATTGTTGTGCCATATTTTGCACTTCTACATAAAATACCAAATATGTAAGAAACCGACCACATCCAAGCAATAAGTGATATACATCAGTCCCAAAAGGATCTTCACATTAAATTTCCAAGATTTTGTGAGCAATTTCTATTTAATTAAGGGAAATATAAATTGAAGGATTTTGTAAGAACTTTGAGGTTTTTTTTTAACAGTTTAACATTAAAGATGACTGTAATGATGTGATGCTCCAATTAGCCGGATTTGGCCCCCGGTCCATGAGTTTGACACGTTTTCTATGGGGTCCCCAGTCCCACAATGCAATGCAAAACTTTTCCGAAGTTTAAATCACAAAACCATTGACAACAAACCGATTTTTTACAGTTGAGATCAAAACAAACTTTTTAGATGTATTTATGAGTAGATAATCTTTGATTTATTAATCTACTGTATGTGGGCTACACTATGGGGCAGATTCACTAAAGTTTTAGGGGTATTAAAACGTGTGCAGATGTCACTCCATGCGCTAATAAGGGGGACAAACCCCAGGGAATCAGGGCTGCGCGTCTTCAGCGTGTCACAATGCGCCCACAATCAATTTAGCGCGTTTCCCTCTGATGAATATGTAAAGTAGGCAGATCTCATAAGGGGCGCAAAAAAAATGGCAGGAGGAAATGCAAACCATGAAAATCTGGTGTCGCGTTGATGGCAGGAGCTTCAGGCCAGAATCAGCTGAGAGCATGAGTAAAGAACTCAGACCTGCTGGATGATGCTCAGTAGATCATCTTCAAATGGCGCTGACTGTTTGACAGACTATATTGCTGCATTAACTCTGCATCAACAGATCAATAGGACGATTTCTGTCCAAATCCACTTGTTTTAAGAGCAAAGTTACAGGACCTAGCAGAGCACCCACATTAAATATAGGTTTTAGGTTAGGATTTAAAGTTGTATGTTTTTTTTTTTTAAACATTTGTATTTGTTTATTTTGTTTTCTACATTATTAAATGTTTGTGCAGCAGACAGAGAAGTCCACCAGCCTCCAATTGAACTTCTTCAAATGTAATTTGGTGCCTTTGTGCACTCACCTCTCCACATTGAACAACGAAACGCTCATTTAAATAGGGCGGTTTCAACCTCGTCTATACGCGCACTTACTAGTGGCGCAATGTTAGTAAATTCCCCACAGCAGGTGAGGAAACAGCGGCACCAAAGGAATGAGGGACACACCTGGTTTACCACCCTTTATTTCAGATCTTAGTGAATCCACTCCTATGTCTTTATTCTTAAAAATGGTCTTGGTCAGCAGCCTTAACGAAGTGCTACTTTGAAAAAGTATGAGACCAAAACTTTTACATGTGGAAGAACTCAAATTAAACATTAGGGTGTAATTACTCCTAATAGGTGGGCAGATTGGCAGCTGCCCAGCAAATCCTCAGTGACCCCAATATGTTGTTTCCCCAATTTGCTCCATTAAAAGAGAGGGAGAAAAAAAAAAAAAAAAACAGGAAGCAAATGATCACTGACTTAAGGGTCAAGGGTCAGCTCTTGTTGCTGTGAGCGTGCATACTATCAGATGCCGGGTGTTCAACTGATGTTGGGTGTCTGAAAAGAGGGTACTTTGTGTGGTGGTATTTTGTAATGAGGGGAAAAAACAACAGAGGAACAGACTGCAAACGGCGACAGGTGTCTTGTTAGACTCAGATTACTGAGACAGAGTCACACACACACACACACACACACACACACACACACACACACACACTAAGCATGCTCTCACACCTGTGAAACACCATATGGTAATCCTCTGGAGAAACATTTGAGTGTTTTGGCTTTTGGACCTGACAAGATTATCTAATGCTGTTGGATTCCAAATGCCTCCAGAAAATGATTATCCCTCAATTAGACAAATTGTTTAAATACTAACAATAAAAACTAGCTTCTAAAGAGATTAGGACGAGGAAATAAAGCTGTAGAAACCATGCCAAACTTGCTTGCCACAAATTCCACTTCTGGTATAAGCATTTAGGATCATTAATAAGTCATTATGCCCACATTTACCGAATAAAGGTGCGGGTGGGTTTATAGGTTTTTAAATGTTATGACTGTAGCCTAAAGTCATCTGAATTGACTAAAAAAGTGTATCTGTATAGATGTACAGTATGAATAAATGAACATGTAAACCCCTGAAACTCCAACATGGAAAAACACAAACACCTACGAATACAAGCGAAACAGTTGCGTCTGGTTGAAAACTATCTAACAAATTATTTTAAAATATTCCACCATTACAGACAAACTCAGTTAAAAGAATGAGATACAGTTTTCCAATCAAAGTTAAAGGCGCTCTTTTTCTCTACTGCGTATGATTGAGAGGGAGATTTTTTGGTCATGTTGTTGATGATGTAATGATGTTCAATGTTTTTACTGATTATTTCAAATGTTTTTGTTGTTAATTTTAACGTTCTTACTTATTTTTATGCTGTTGAATCTTTTCTGTGGCACTTTTTGATAATGTAAAGCACATTGAGTTGCCTTGTGTATGATATGCGCCTTGCCTTGCCATACGTGTAGGGGTAATATGTTTTTGACCCCAGTGTACTACATAAGTGAAAATGACTAGTGTCAATTAAAGCAAACTAAACGATGGAAGTGGACGTGGGAGGTTTTCTCTGACAAATAGACTTGGAAGCAGCAGAATGCCATTATGGAAGTGACTACCATCACTGCAGTACTTAGTAAAAGCCTTCTGTTAAAGCCAGCTAAGACTCCCTTTTAGGTGATACTTTACTTAATTGAGTGTGAAACCTTCATCACTATCAAGACAGAAAGGTGGAAGAGGGATGGATGGATAAAAAAAGACAAGAGGGGAGAAAAAGATGGTGAGAGGATGACGGAGAGGACAGGGAGGATACTTAAGAGAGAAGAAAACTACAGGAAAAAAGGTGAGAAAAAGAGGAGACTCACAAGGAGGTGAATGGGTGTCCCTCAACAGATGGAGTGGTCATATATAGGCAGGTACCCTCCAAATGAACCTCCACCCCTCCCCTTGTATTAACCCCCATTCCCCCCCACACCACCTACCCCCCAGTATGCTGAACCCCACCACTCTGTCATGCTATTACCTTGCTGTCTCTTTCATTATCTGCCGTGAACTCCGGGTAACCTCGTCGTGGCCATTCTTTATGTCATGGCCCACAACGCGAGCCGTGATTTAGGCCCATCCAGTCCACCTAATTTGATTTCATCATCACGGGGTGCAGCAGAAGATGTTGGAGGGGGGTTAAGTTGTGGGAAAGGAGAAAGGGAGAACGAGAAGAAGGTGGAGGTGGAGTTGATGGTGGCTCAGGGTTTAGATGGAAAAAAAGGTAAAGAGTTCTCAGGAGGGGGTCACATTGGTAAGCGTTAGCCAAACGACTTCAAGAGGCTAATAAAGTAATCATGGCCTTCGTTACATGGCCATAACATTTGCCCTAAAACTCTTAATAACTATTACCAGGCCCAATCGTTAGTCAACGTTCATGGATTTTTCCGCATTTACTCTCTTCTCGTCTCCTGACTAACACTTTGTAGTTGTATTCATATATGTGAGATTAAATATGCATTGTTGCCAAATTTAACCCATATGTTTTTGACAAAGTCATTTTGGCAGAAGGGCTTTCCACTTTTCTGAAGAACTTCTCAACAGAAATACATTTACACTCTGGTTTGAAAGTGACAAAACACAAAGAATTCCCAAAAAAACATGAGACATCCCTTGTCAAAGTGTTCTTAAATAATATAAAAGACAATATTTCAGATGTTGTTGTAAAGGAGGACACAGCAAATGGTACATCCACAATTTGTTGCATTTTGATACAAGACTTGATTAGTTGTGTCTCAATAATACATTTGTGAAATGAGACTTTTTGCTTCCAAGACTTTTTGCTTCCAGGAGTAGAAGTTAACGCAAAAAACTTGTATTATTTTTCAGGACTTAACATTATTGTTTCATGCTGATAATGAACGTATAAAAATGTCAAAATCAGTCCCATGACTGGAATCATTCACTGAAACTTATTTTATATTTATTTCACATTAAGTGAACTTTTTCTTTATATTCTGGAGGGTTGATATGATATAGCATACATTTATCTATTCAAAGCTTCTACCCTTATGACTGAAAATGAGAGCCCTCTTTCTATCTGACACATAGACACTGTCATTGGAGGGTAATCGTTGGCCATTAGGAAACATACATAGAGAGAGACAACAAAGCAAAGTGTCAAACTGGTTATTATTTTCCACTCAATGTCCTATAGAGACAGAAATTGTGTTTTGAAAGTGAATACTGATATGTTTCTATATATGGGAAATCTGCTTTCGGAGTTAAGATGAGGGTTTTGTTCTCCTAAGGCAGAAAGGGGAAAGAAATAAGTACATTTAAGGAGGGTCTGGATAAAGACACATCCATTTAACTATTGTTTCTGGCCAGTGAGTCACAATCCTAACCTACCGGCTTTAGTTTGAAATTCAATGAGGCTTCTGATTCAACTTAATAGGACACTACACAAGATACACCATCTGCAAGAGGGTTTGGCTTCCAAGGATAAATCACTGTGAGTACAAGACACTGATTGAATACCAATCCATAGGTAATGGCATCAGTATTTCATGGTGAAATCAAGAACCATCTATCAACGTCAGAAGTTAAAAGAACACCTATTCACTCTTCAGTGTGAGACTTTGACAGGAGTAACATGGTAATGCATAAAGATTGCATGAATGTGATTATCACAGAGAGGGCTAAAAGCAAGCGTTTACACACTGCTGTTATCACAAACGCCTCCACTAACATCTCTGATTATTATGTATCTGTTCTTACACGGATGGACGTAGTTTATGTTGCTTCAAATATTCAAACAAATCCATTCAGTTTGACGTGCGCAGTTACTGTTGATTGGTTGGAACAATGATGTTAAATCTTGCCGAAGTGACTTCTTTCGCAAAGTAAATGATAAACGGACTTCACACCACACATGTAATATGAAAGTACTCACACACTCCATCAAGAGAAACTTGTGGTTCAGTGGCTTAAGGACACTTGGGCATGTGGACAGGAATAGTTTGGGATTGAACAAACAACCTTCTGATTAGAAGGAAACCTACACGACAACTGCGCCACATTGCACGCATTAACAGCAATGTTTCCTTCTTTGTGCTTTTTTAATGATTGGGATGTGCTCTTACCAATACCAGTATTGCTTCAGTTGATGTTCATCTATCTATCTATCTATCTATCTATCTATCTATCTATCTATCTATCTATCTATCTATCTATCTATCTATCTATCTATCTATCTATCTATCAAGCAAGGAACCTCTGTCTGTGTGTCTGTCTGTTCCTTAAATATCTCTCCAAATCAGACTCAGACTGAGTTTTTCAACATGGCTGCTGCTTGGTTCAAGGGTGTGCAACATCAGATTTGTTTGGAAGCCCCATCCCCACGCCCCACTTCCTGAGTCGACAGATGTCATCAGTCCTACAGTGACGATGTCATCAGTTAGAACATTAGAACTGACTGTGACGATGACATGAACAATAGACATAATTAAAACTGTAAGGCCTTCTCTTGGCTTCTCATTTCAAATTCACCAAACCCTTCTGAGCTGTGACTGTTAACACCTCATTCACTTTCAATGCGGCATTCGGGGCATGTTTTGGCCTGGACAATGAATGTGTGTCAGAAAGTAGTAATTTTTACACTGAATTACACAGCAGGTATGGGCAGGTATGTTACAAAACTGAGTAGACATGAACATGTCAATCACGCCTAAAGGAATAGCCAATCAGATTGTCTCAGATCAGATGTGCACACTTTACATTCTGTCATGTTAAAAATTACTTTACCTATCTGTAACTTACCTTGAATATGTTCAAAACTAGGTAAAGACAAGGAATTAGTTTGTGTTTTGACTATCTTTATCTTTTAAAAATACTCTAAGGAATGTTGCCTTAGTCTACAGCCAAGTTCTATAATTACCAGTTTATAGAGTTACTGATGATAATAGTGGTGAAGTTAGACATCAATGACAGCAGACAAATCCATCACTGTTTTTGCTTTTTCCCAATGGCTAAAAAAGCAAAGGTACCGGTAGTGGTACCTAAACATTAGTGGGAATGCGGTTCAATTCCCTACAGTGTCCTATCACTACACATTTCACAACAAACCTAAATGTCCTTGACGTCCCACCTTCAAACACAACCTCAGTTGGCCATCGATGAAAAAGCAACTAAACCTCCCATTTTTTTCATAGCAATACATAATTCCTATGGGCACTGCACTAGTTAGTTCATGTCTGTTTTTGTAGCCTTCCCTATTGAGAATTGGCTTTATATTTGATTTAAATATCTGGAGTTTTTTTAGGCAGACTACAGATTTCTGTATTTAAAACATAATTTATTGTGTTTTATTTAATATTATAGCATCTGTATTGCATTGATAGGTACTCGTATCAGTACTCAACATCAGGCAATCTGGCTGAGGAGTGGCTTCGAACATGAGCACAAGACCTCATCCAACCAACACCGGTATTATTTTATATGAGCCAAATGTGGATGAAGTGTCTTGCCCAGTGACACAAAGACCCGCACTACTTCCTGAGCTGTAGCATCTGGTTAGTACCCATGAAAAGCATAAACCTGTCAACAATTAGCGTTAGTTATAACTTTTACATCATATTTTGGAAAAAAGAAAATTTTTCCCAAATTGTCCAAATGTGAGTTGGCGTGTGTGTCAAAGCTACCCTTTGAGTCTACAATGTATGTACAATTGTGTCTTTAATATACTTTTTTGAATGAGGACACAACAAAAATGGCAGTGGAAAAAAACACCAAAAAAATAAAATAAAAAAGATACACATCAATACTTACTAAATACGTAATCAGTGGCTTGTACAATATTTCATCTTGGAGTGATAATGGTTATTGTGCCTGATTTATGTTTAGGTGAGCTTGAAATGAAGAACAAAATGAACTTCACATTCCTTTTTGTGCCTGTCACTTATTTACACCCCCTTTAGTTTCAGTGCTCACCTAAGTATCAGTTGGACAGCGTAGCTGTTTATTTAGACCATAATTACAGTATGTTTTATTCAATGGGTGCCAAGACATTATTGATAGTGATAGTCTCAAACATGGTATGGCCAACTCTACAGGGTGAAGTAAACTGTTTCTACTAAGTGAAGAGATGATTGGTTAAATTTTGTCAACATAGATACATTAGAAGTCATTTTATGGATGTTTACATAATAAATATACATATATATAATTTTTGTGATGAAAAAACAAACATATTTAAAAAAAAATCTTGGTTGACTTACCTGTATGGAGGCACCGAATAGGAAGACAACATGGAAAAAAGAGAGAGAAAGGCAAAACTTTAAAAAGAATGAAAAACACATGGGCTGTATTTGTAACATATACCGTATAATAATCTTAATATGAAAAGAACTTGCATCGCTGTCTAACAAGACGACCATAAATCGTCAGTCAAATTATTCTTCACCGCAGTGAAGAACGTGACGTGCATGCATGTCAACAGTTAAAATATGTCATTTTGTGTGTGTGTGTGTGTGTGTGTGTGTGTGTGTGTGTGTGTGTGTGTGTGTGTCTGAGTGGGCGCGTATAGTCTAAAACCGCCAGTAACACAGAAATACCTTGTTAAATTCAAGTTGGTAACAAATGCACTCTCCATGTGACCACAACCTCCGCCCCCCATCATCTACCCCCCCCCCACCCTTACTGTGGTGTAAACACAGATTGTTAGGTTAGGGGTTAAAAGTGTTGTGCTTAGATTCTCTCAGCACTAATCTGATTTCTCCTCTCTTTGCGCGTCTATATTTATTTGGTTTTGTCAACACTCACGTCTTCCTCTCACCCCCCCTCACTTTCGGCTGTTCTCTCTCGCCCCTCTCTCTCTCTCTCTTTCCCTCTCACTCCTCTGCCAGTGTATTGATCGTTGCTAATGGATTGGCTCTGATTCCGGAGACGTCTAACATGCTTTCCTATCCTCTTATTTTCACCCGGGGAAATCAATGAGGAAAGGCCTGCGAATTTAGACAGGATCAGGTTTTAAGGAATCTACAGTGAACCACAGCCCCACCATGGCATTAGCAAGGGGTGTCAAAGAAAGTGTTTTTTTTTTGGGTTTTTTTAATGTGTGTTTGTGTAGGTGAGCTGATGACAAACAATATTTGACTTCATGCAAAGCAGTGTGAAGCTCCAACACTTTTTAGTCGAACAATACCTTTCATTATAGGGTGTTAAGCTTTATATTGCACATAAAACATCCAATTATGGCATATGTTATGAGTTATACCCAAATAGTGATCTGTGTGTTAATTTCTAGACTCTATCTGAGCCTCACAGCTGCTCAGTACATTTACAGTACTGTCATACAAATGCACACTGCTGTATGAAGTTTACAATACTTTGGAACATAGGGTTTTCCTATTCCATATTCCTGTGTGGCCAAAAATATCTACATTACATTTGTGAGCGTCTCAAGTCTTGTTAGGCATTTTCCAGAACAAAATTGTTCATTTTGGGCCACAAATGGCACAGGCTTGTGTGTATTCTTGTGATTTTTACTACCATGCACTAACTCTCTGGCCTCAAGTGCTTTCATATACTCTAGGTTCTGCCTCTATGTATAAAAACAATTATTTACCATATAACAATATAATATTGATGATCAGATATGATAAACGTGTAATCCGGCTTTTTTTTTTGTTGCTTTTTGCGCTCAGACACCAGTGGTCCCCATGCTCAACGAAGGACGCTTTGGTAAATCTGAGAAGGTAATCAATGCTTATTGAGGAGTGTGAGTCGAGTGTGTGCGCGTGTGTGTGTGTGTGTGTGTGTGTGTATGTGACAAGCAGGGGCCTGAAGTGCCCAGCAGATTTGAAACTCTATCCTGGGGCCAGATCATTTATAAATGGTAAGATATTGATGACTATAGAGTGTGTACCCTCTGTATGCCTTAGTGTGTGTGTGTGTGTACAGGATAAAACCTCAGTGTGTGTGTGTGTGTGTGTAGGTGGGAAGACATCAATGTGCTCTCAGCATCTTCACACACCAAAGCAAATTGGAGAAGTTGTCAGGAGTCACAACAAGAGGGGCCAGTCAGGGAACAAAAAGGGCTGCAGGCAAGACGGCGCTGAGCTGGAGGCTGAATGTGTGTGTACGACTGTGTGTGTGTGTGTGTGTGGGAAGAAGAGAAGAAGTAACACTTGATAATTTTAAGGTGCCGGGTAAGATTCATGTTCATGGCTCTGCATGTTTTTAAATGAGGAGGTAAAAATAAAAATGTAGATAAATAGTCTCTAGAACTTCTTCTACAATCAATGTTAGAGGAAGGTAGAGACAGACATGGCAGAGTTTGCCTACGTCAGACACGGGCAACTGGCGGCACAGGGGCCACATGTGGCCCTCAGTCTAATTTTTTGTAGCCTTCAAAGCAAATCCCCAAAAGTTGTGATTTAAGAAGTTGGGAGGAATATGAAGCCCAACATAATACACAAAAACACAAAAAATTCCAAAAATACACAAAACAAAGACACACAACAACCACTTAAACAAACAAAATGACTACAGAAACCCACAAAACAACAAAACGTCACAGAATAGCTCCAAAGACACACAAAATGTTAACAAAAATACACAAAATGAGTAAATTACAGAGAACATCAACAAAAATTTATAAAGTGACCCCAAAAGCAAAAATCAACAACAAAAATGCAGAAAATGACAGAAAAATACACAAAATTGTACCAAAAACACAAAAAAAAAAAAAAAAAAAAAAAACAAAACACAAAAAAATTAAAAAAAACAAAACACACGATGACTCCAAAAACACGCAACTGACAAAAACTGACAAAACATCAAAACCCCAAAGACAAAAAAAAAAAAAAGAGAAAACCCCTGTCCCTCCTGTATTAATGCTCTGATTGGTCATTATTTTAAATGCTAACATGAATATTGATCATGTGGCCCTTGGATCAGATACTATCACATTTGTGGCCCCAGCTGTGATAGACTTGCCAGTCCCTGGCCTACATGGTCCTTTTCTCACCCTTGTACTCTGGCCGACCAGATCCATGATAGTTATTACAAAGACAAGCACATGGGCTATTGATCGTCTCTTCAAATGGTTGGATTGCTGCTGCAAACGCTTTTGGCTAAGCCAACTCTTCAAACGTTTAAGATCCTTGACTCAGGATTGAGCAACTGAGTGAGGCATTCAGACGGGTCTCTGAGGTGAAACCTTAGGAGAATACTTCAGGTGCCCACATTAACACATCACTTCAGGTTCCCTCAAGATAAAGCTGCCAGTTGTCAACGTGGACACGACTGAAAAGAAAAGCTACTATGTTTGAAAAACAAATGGTAAAAACTACTAATAATATTTGTTTTTTTTGGAGTTGTTTGGTATGAAAATGAATATTGTTTCTACAACAATAACGCTGTAAATAAAAGCTACAAAGTGTATGTTTCTGTATACATCAGCAGCATGAAAGCTACAGTCACACCTCAGCACCATGTGTCTGGCCTGGGAAATTCCGTGCAGATGCCATTGATTGGTAATCTGCTGCCAGTCAGTGATAGATTGGAAAGAACAAAAGAAGAAGCAGCACAGAGAACAGCAGAAGAGAAAAAGCTCCAAACTCTGCAGATGACTCCATTTTGGCTCCTTGTTCCTAAAAACTTCTGTTTAGGTTTGAATTGGGCAGAATGACATTGTTTTTTTTATTCTTGTCTTGTTTAAAATGTGTTTCCTTTGTGTCTGATTGTCTACCTTGTTGTGGTTCTTTCGTCAACACCCTTTGGTTACTTTTGGTGAAGGGTTTTCGCTCAAATATATATATGGTTTTTTTCGGAGTCTTGACATGTTACAGTTCACAGGATTAGGGTTAGAGATTTAGATTGGAAGACACATAAACCAAACTTGAAGTAGCCAAGCCGTGATAATCTATAGGGGGGTACTACAGTAGACCAGGGTTTCTCAACCTTGGAGTCGCAAGACACTAGGAGAAGGTCGCCAGATGCCTTCAAGAAAGTAAGAATATTTTTTGAGGCGATTTTTGCATATTTTTACCCTTTTTCTGCAACTACACCAAACCTGCCATATTTTAACCTCTTTTCATCCTCTTTTTAATGCATTTTTGCTACATTACTCTCATTCTTCATGCCACTTCTCCATCAAATTGATATGCCTTTTCTGCACATTTTTTTCCACTTTCAAGACATTTTTTGGCACTTTCCACCATGTTTCCCACCTAATGACGCATATGTGGACCCATTATTGTCACTTTTAACCTCTTTTCACCATATCTCATCCTTATTTTTTTCAATTTAAACACATTCACAATTTGTCATGCCCATTATTTGCCAGGTTGAATTACTTGTTCTTACTAATTGTTCCACTATTGTCACTGCCCACTCTAATTTGCAACACATTCTGTGTTTTTTAAAAGCCTGTTTCACCACCTTTTCCCACCATTTTTTTTGTCACTTTTAACCCATTTTATTCCCGATTTAAACAAAGATGACTATATACTATGGTGCAAATAATAATAAATTTCCTGGATAACAGTGGATATTATTCAGATAAATCAATAAATGTGGTTGTCACAGATTCATAGAACAATGGACCATCACTTTGCTGACTTAATGGATGGACCCCAAAAGGCTCTCCCCTTTATTCCCCCTTATAGATGGCCGTGTCTACACATGACTGTTGTTCAATGTACATGTCTGTGTTCAACCACCTTCAGGTACAGTGTGGGACCCCGGTTTCTGGCACCTTTATTTTGGGGGTCGCAGGCTGGAAAGGTTGAGAACCACAGACGGCAAAAAGACCAAAATGTGAGAATAACGCATCAACATATCCAACTGTGAACACAATTTGCATAAATATCCACAACCTCACAAACTCAGGACTTGGAATAAAAGAGTGGATGAATGAAGCCAAAACACTTCCTATCCATCCAACACCTAAACCTCCCAAAGCTTCTCCTCTACCCGCCAAACACTTTCACTCTCCCACACACAGCAACACAGTCGCTGACGCATTGTCTTCTTACACAAACATTCCCACAGAAAAAAGGGCAGAAAACCGTTTACCCCCTTTTACTTGCAACCCCCGCCACCCCCCCACACCATCCCCAATGCCCCAATGGAGGTTGTATTGAATCCCGTCTAACAGCCTCCCTCCTTACCTCATCGCTGCTGTTCCTCCCCCAATATCTCTCTCTCTCTCACACACACACACACACACTTCCAAACACACACACACATACAATCCGAACCCACCCGGTCAACAGCTGTACATGAGGTGACAAATTGGGGTCTTTGTCTGCTTAAAGGGAGGAGGGGGAATCCTGACTTTTTGACACACACAAGCGCACGCACACATGCACACGCACACACGCACGCACACACACACACACGCGCACACACCTCCATTGTGGCTAAGTTCCATTGCGCATTAAACAATAGGTATTGCCCCCACAGTTTAAGAGGAGAAATATGGTTGTGCCTTTGTGGGAGGTAGAGAGCTTCAGTTCATTGAGCGAGTGATATAGAGACAGACAGATTAACCAAGAGAAAGACCTGGAGTGCATAAGACCAGGGAAGAGAGGGGACAAGACAGAGGGAGGAAAGAGATGAATTGGCCACTGACCTAAGGAATAAGAAGGAATTTAGTAGTAAAAAAGAGAAAATTATTAGACGTTCTACAGCAAAAAAAGAGATAATTATTTCAAAAAATAGTATCTTTTAACAGCTCCACTAAGTTTTTCTTTATTTTTTGGTTACTTTTGCAGCTTTGATTACAAATGTCTCGCCAAAGCTCAGGAAAACCCTCAAAATAGTTTGACCACAAAAATGATTCAATGCTGGTTTAGTGTTGCCATGACTAAACGTGCCTATTTGGCAGCGAAAAGAAATTTACAGAAAAGCAATTTTGACAAAAGTAATATAAATGTAAAAAAATTATCAAAATACATTTATCATTCTTATAATTGATATTTTTTAGTCGACACGTTTCAACAGCTTTTTTTTGTTGTTGTTATTGATGCATTTAAAAGGGGGACACAATGTCTTATTTTCACGTCAAATATTACACAAAATATATTTGTAATAATGGTAAAAAAAATTAGGAACCGCAGTGGTTAGTTTTGCTTCACTAAGACTTGATCTTTTTTTGGTAAAGATCTAAGAAATTGCCGACAACAATTGTATAGTATAGTATAGTATAGTATAGTATAGTATAGTATAGTATAGTATAGTATAGTATAGTATAGTAATAATAGGAATAATAGTTTAACTCTGCTCACTTAGGACATCCAGAAACTTTAAAACTATCTCTTCATAACCCCTGTTATTGTATGCACTGACACACACCCATAGGCACACCCACATTTACGCACACATGCACACGTATACATGCAGCTGAGGTGGGCTGACCCTCAGGGTGAGAGAGCTAAGCATTTGACAGACTCCTCCTCTTAACTTGTTAACTTGCTAATTAGACCTCACAGTCACTTCATGGGACTGGACAATAGACTGCTAGCTGAGCAATGGGGCAGCCAGTGATAAACGTGCACACACGCATACACACATGCACATCCACACACACACACACACATCCCCTACACACCCTAAAAGCTAACAACCCCCCATACACACTCTACCAATGTGACCACCTGCCCCCTCTTGCTCTCCAAAGGACAGTGTGTTTGGCTTTTGAGTGTGTGTGTGTGTGTGTGTGTGCATGTGTGAGTGTGTATGGGGTGGGAGGGTTGATGATCTGGGGTTTGGTTGTTGTGTGAGGGGTCCTGTTGCCACGGGAACAGGGTAAAGGAGGCAGGACTGATATATAGGGTGAAGGTTGTCGTCCCCCTACTCTTTACTCCTATATGTCTTTTTTTTCCCTGTGTCTCCTTTACACACACACACACACACACACACACACACACACACACACACACACACACACACACACACACACACACACACACACACACACACACACACTATTAGAGCTACCAGAAAAGAAGTCGGGGCAGGGGTAATGTTTGTGTGTGTGTGTGTGTGTGTGTGGTGTTTGCCCAGTGGTTTCCAGATCGGGGCTAAATGGGGTTAAACATCTATCCATGTTAGAGTCCTGTTCTCTGAGTTCTGTCATTAGCCCTCAGCTTAGAGAGCTATTACTGCCACAGCTGCTGCTGCTCACTGGGTAAACACACACACACTCACACACAAACATTTCACACACTCACACAAACACATTTCGTAAGTAACCCACATGGGACGTTGTGCACTGTTTGTAGAGCGACGCTGCCAAATATCAAAAAGGCTAAAACTGTGAACATCCGTGGCATTCAGCGTGCGTTTTTGTTCATGTGTGCAAGAGTATGCCTTTGTATGGGGGTGTTTGGTTGTGTGTGTGCGTGTGTGTGTGTGTGCATGCGTGTATGTGTGTGTGTGTGAGGGAAAGAGCTGGTGATGATACATGTGCCAAAAAAAAAAACATTACTTTTCTGTGTTAAATTTGCATTCATTGGCTATGAATATTTCCCCTATGTTTTATAAAGAAAAGTGGATGTGGAAGTGACACGTGACGTAACCAAAAACACTTTTAGATTTGGTAATAACACATTCACTTTGTGTTTTAGGCCCGAAAGTAGGGGTGGAATGATACACTGAGTTCACAATATGATACACAATATTACTTTTGCGAAATTGACACGATATTTTGAAAGGAAAAAAAAAATAATTTGACGTATTTTTTATTATTGTAAATATTTAGATGAATAAAGTTTTGAATTAATAAACTCTGTATGAGCATCTTAAGTTTCAAACTGAACATAAAAACACTGTTACGTTAAATAAGACTTTTCCTTTATAAAGTTATAAAGTGCCTCTGCTGCAACTAGTCTACCAAAAGAAGGAGACAAAAAAGAAGAAGAACAACAGTGGAGCGTAGGGAGAGTCGGCATATCAGAATCTGATAGGAAAAACATTTTTGAAGATGCAGATTTTTGTTTGTGTATTTATGGCATTTTAGTTTGACTTTGTGTTGAAGCTATTGGATAGTTGAAGACAATCTGTTGTACCTGAGTGCAATTCAACTTTATCTAAAGCGGCAAATACAAAGTATTATTTAACACCTTTATCATCGAAAATAATACAAAAAATGAAAAGGAAAAACATTTCATATATGCATTACTGCTGTATAAAAGTAGCTAATGATCACTATCTGACATAAAAATGTACATAGCAATAGCACTAGGCGTGGACATAATATTAATATGTAGTCAATAATCCAAGTTTCATACAGCAAATTGAAAAAGTGATGCTCAGTATCAGCACATTTTTTATTCAAATTAAGCTCTAATCTAAAAAGGGTTTTTTTCTTAATTTTCTTATTCTCTCACTCATCACTAAATAATGAATATGAAGGGAACAAAAAACATGTTGCTTGACAAATGTATTTGTGACAGGAATACCAGTGCATAAAGGTCAGAGTGGAAAGCAATAGTTGTAAAGCCTCTCCCAATCTTCCTTATATAGAGCTTCAAATAGTTACTGGAAATAAGCCGACGGAAAACAAGCGGCCCTGCAGAGTCGGCCTCTCATGAGGAGTTTGCAGCTCCCTTTGGCTTCATGGCATCTGGGAACACTGTGGGGAGTCTGTGTGTTAAATAAATGACTAGGGAGTTTATCCCATGTGCTAACCATGTTAGAATAACACAAGCTGCACAGACCCTGCCAGGCAGCGCTCAAGCCTAACATGGAGCTCATCCGCTGGGTCGCCTCCCTCGGGTGAAGCCCAGGCTCCACTCGGGGCCTTGTATATTTTTCCCTGGCTGCCTTTTTATTTTCTCTCTGCTTTAACTGAGCACATCAAAGGATTCCCTGACCTTCTGTCCTCTATTGTCTTCATCTAAACCTACACTGGATACGTTTTTAAAGCCACCAAGGTTGAGAAACGAGACATATAGAGCATAGGGAAGGGGTAAATAGTTTGACTATCTGTAACAACTGACTGTTCCTCGGAGGTCTTGAGGCTTTAAATCAGCATGAAGTAAAAAAAATAACAAATAAAGAATAAAAGAAGAGTTAGAGAGATGACAAGAAAAAACAAATCAGGGCAGAACCAAACATGAAGGGTTGGTAAGGATGAAAGAGCAGCAATATTGTCATTCTATAGATATTTAATGGGCTTTAGTGATGATAATTAATTTTCGCAAACCACTTGAACTTATTTTAACCCTCCTATTATCCCTGGGGTCAATTTGACCCCAAAATCATATTTCTTGTGAAAATCAGCAAAATGCCCCAACCATCTCTTTTCAAATGTTTCAGTATGTAGGTAATTTTCTCTAAAAGGAAAGTCATTAACATTTGATGTATCTAGTATGTAAAAAATACCTTTTGATGTATTTTCTGAAAATCATTTTCTGGAGGCAAATATCACTGGGGTCAGACTGACCCCAAATGTAAAATGTGTGAGGAATATTTGAGGATAATAGGAAGGTTAAAGTCTTATTTTTGTTTCGATTTTGTTTAGAGTGCTTTTGGGTGCAGATAAGATGCTTTGATACAGACAGAAGCCATTTTGAGCTCCTGAGACTTTAATAAAGGCATCAAACCCACACATGATTCTGCTCGTTTGCTACCACACTCTTTTTAATACGTGCATGTGCTTGTACATGTGTGGCGGCTAGGCTAACAATGCGTTTATTATAGTTACGAGCGCTCCTTCCAACCACAATGCGAGCTTTTACACCCCAGAAAGAGCCCTATGGTAAGTATTGATGTAGCGACAATCCTCTCAGAGAACTCTAATTTTCTTGCTTGAGAATGTGCAAATACTAGCACACTAGCACGGTGAATTAGACTTTTCAGAAATTGTTCATATCTGCGTGCTTTTGTATTTTATTAGTTTTCGTTGTATTGTTAAACTTTCATCCTACCAATTTCTCCTTTCCTTTTGTCTCCTATCTTTTTCTTTCATTTCTTCATCACCAATTGTGGTTGGCATCTGTTAAGCCGCTAAGGGAAAAAGCCTGCGCGCATGCATACGAGCCTGCCTGCGTGTGCACGTATGCAGTGGTCTTGCCGGGTTGGATTTGAACAAGCTCATTCCTGTTCTGCCCCGGTGGCCTATGAAATGAGAAAGGCAGCCACTGTGCTGCAAACCTCCACTGATAAATCTACCAGGGTTACCTCCTCTACGAGTGCATCTGCCTCGGTGTGTGTTCTGTGTGTGTGTCAGATGCATGTGTTTGCATCTATGCCGGCGTGCATGCATGTAATGTGCACGTGCACATGCGAGCAATGATCATCTGTGTTTGCTTCTTCAGCTCCATGACGCCAGAATAGATATTTGATTTCACTGTGTGTGTGTGTGTGTGTGTGTGTGTCATGTGGTGTAATCTCTAGTTATCACCTTTAAATGCATGACATTAAAACCACCACTGATTCGATTCTTCTCTATGCGACTTTTTTTTTTTTTTTCTTGTCGTTTGTTTCATTTTTATCAATGTGCTCATATCATCCTCAAGAGAATTAGAGGTCATGTTACTAATCTATGGTGCACTCGAATATAAAGTATAGAGAGAGGTAGGCTGAGCCAGAGTCAGACGGAGAGAGAGACGAGTACTGAGAGCACTCAAAGCCTGGGGTTACCTTGCTTATGACAGAGAGGTCAGATATTGAAGAGATGGAGTCAATACAACAAACCATTTAGCAGCCAAATTCATCTTGAGACAGCTTGGAGCTAAGCAGCCAATAGGAAGGAAGGAAGGAAGCAAGGAAGGAAAGAAGGAAGGAAGGAAGGAAGGAAAGAAGGAAGGAAAGAAGGAAGGAATGAAAAATGTACATTCTAAAAATGTAAAATGCGACATATTCTCTGTAGTTTTTAAAGGCTTTTTAAAAAATATTAATAATGCTTGGATTTATATAGCGCTTTTTTCGAAAAAACTTGAAGCACATTACATAAACCAATATTCATTCACACCCACTAATAAGGAACATGAACTGGGTTTAGACCGTCGTGAAACAGGTTAGTTTTACCCTACTAATGATGTGTAGTTGCAATAGTAATCCTGGTGGTGATAACATTCATGCACAATTCATACCCATTCATACGTGGCAATGTGGGTAAAGTGCCTTGCCCAAGGACACAACAATGACATGGATAGAGCAGTTTTCGAACCCCCGACTCTTCGGTTATTCGACGACCAAACTCTACCACTGAGCCACGGTCGCCCCTTTTAAGGTGCAAGACTCTGCGACATCAGGTGCCAAAAGATATGTATTGACAATAAATGTCAACCAATGTCAGACACTTGACAGACACACAGAAGAAAAATGATGTTGAGCCTTGTTTACTCAATGCTACCTAGACTTAAGAAAAGATGTAAAAGTAGGGAAACATCAAGGTTGATGTTTTGTGACCCTGAACAGGAAAAGGTGGGTCAGAATCAATTAATAAATGATCATATTACCTTACCTAGTTCCCATAGATCGAGTGGCCTGTTAAGCCAAGGTTAAATACCACTTAAAACTTAGGGTGCTGTCAAACTGGTTTAGTCTCGGACTCGGTCTGAATGGGTGGAGGACAGCTACTAATTTTATCATCTTGGTTTGGCTCGGTTTGCAGTCAGAGCGCAACTTCTGATCCGCTCCTAATAGCCTCTCGTGCAGTTGCAAGAACTAACCGCTTGAGGGCGACATGACTGGAGTAGAGACTTCTCACAGCAGAAAAAACAGACACCCGAAGAAGAGGCTCTCAACAATAAAGGGAGCGTTTAAGAGTGCGCAGAAACTTCTGCCTTCTCCGTTTGTTCTTTCACAACATTCAAAAATGGAGCAACAGCGAGTTGGCCATGCTTTTGGTGGTTGTAATGCGCCATTGCCAGCTCTTTGGATCACCTACAATACCGCACGCTGTACATGATCGCCGATACTTCCCACTTTCTGTTCACGGCGCTACTAATTGCTCATGGCTTTGATAACGTTCCGAGACCGGCAAAAACATCCGCTCTAGAATTTTGCCTGTCCCTCTAGACTTTGTTTGCGTGTTTACATCGTCCACACGAGGGCTACTATCCGAGCTTATAAATCCTAGGGAGTTTTAACCTTTCTAGGATTTGTTGGTGTGAATGCACCCTTAGCGTGCCTTTTTGTATCATCTTCGGTCCCGGTACTTAATTTTCCTTAAAAGTAAAAACATCTTTGTACAGCTAACATGTGTCCATGTTAGCTGTACAAAGAAATAAATAAAAGTCCATTCCATAGCCTATGTTTTACTCTAGGTCACAGTACAGAAAGGTCAAAACAGGCTGTGTATTTTTGTGCGTGCAAAGTCACATTTTTTTCATTTTTCCCAGCTATGTTGTTGTATAACTGCTGCATAATATCAAAATAAAATTTGAAGCAGGTTATAAAGCCCTGCAGCTGTTACCAGGTCTTAACGTGACCTACTGCAAGAAGGAAGCTACAAAAACCCTGAATCTCACCAAGGGGCTCGTTCAGCAAAGCAAATGTTGTCATACGCAAACATGTTTAGAAGCACACATCCACACACATACATAACAAAGGTAATAATTCATGGACTTCACAGCCCTCTCTCATCCTTTGGTTCATGCACACTCACACACACATAAACATAGATGATGGGGGTCGTTGAGCTGGTTTTATGAGTACTGGTCTGTTCCTTGTTTGCTGCTATATTTTATGTCTTTAGTGTGCATGAGGATCTGTGAAGCACAAAAAAGAAAAAAAAAATGTGCGGGGACCTTATCTTCAAGCCATGACAGCTGTAATTGTGGAGCACATTAGAATGAATGCAGGGTGACACCTTTAACCACCCTCTATTAAGAAAAACACAATCTCAAACGACCCCCCACCCCCCTTAATTTGACCCTTTTCGCTATAACACACAAATGGCCAGAGATAGCCAGAAACATAGTGGCTTTATAGTAGTCAAACTGGCAAATTAGCATTTCTAAGCCAGTCAAATTTGAGCGCTTGAAGTAAAGGTCTACAGATTAGTCTGTACATGTTGATGTCTTCACTATTTGTCAAATATCTGGCCATGGTTACATGAGGAGATGGAACCTGCTAGAATTTTATGAAAAATCCAATCTTGCAAGCACAAAAACAAGACATTAAAAACATGTCTGCCTCTGGTTCTTAGAGGTTTATGTCATTTATTTCTGATTAGATCCTCTAAATACTACCAGTAACTACTTGTGCAGATATGAAGCTACTGAAGACCAATAGGCACAGCAGGATTGCATCAAATGTGGATTGTCCTTCTTCTCAGGGTGCATTAAAACTGAAGAATCCTGGAATGGTTAAAACACTCAAGGATTGGTTTGCTGGGATAGTCCACCTCTGGGCAGTGTGATCACGCAAGTCTAGGCCGAATTCGAGAGTGACTGTTTTGGCCGGACTCGGAGTGTTTTCAATCGAAGTCTAGAGCTAATACAGTTGCACTATGAACACAAACATTCTTAGCTTGGACCAAACACAGGAAGAGTAAAAAATGACGTAGCGAGCACATCATTGTGGACGGGCAGGATACCAGTTACAGCGCGAAACAAAACATCAAAACTGCCAAAATCATGGCAGTTTGTTGCTGCTCCATCGTCGAATGTTGTGAAAGAACAGAATGCAGAATTTTCTGCAAGCTCTATCGTGCTCACCAATAGATGAGAGCCTCTTCTTCCCATTTCTGTTTGTTTGCCGAATGCATCATAACAAAGAGTCTTTTGGGTTATATACAGTAATTGTCAATTCTGTATCCTTTTGCCAAATGCAACCAATTTCAGTTATCAACATTGTGAATATAGTTGAAAAAATTACAAAAATCCCTTCCTGTTTTTCCATAACATCCAATTTTTATTTTACACTACCCTTTTTGTAGATGACACATTTATGCCTGGACATGCAAACAAACAAAAACCTGTTGCCACCAATACAGCGAAAATTTGTACATCCAATACATTCTGGCAAGCTGGCTGTGGTCGAGAACAAAGTGCAGGCTGAAATAGATCCTCCCTCTTCTCTGTTCGTACTAATTCACTTCACCTTTCAGGATCACATACACACACCATCCCACGTATTCATCTACGCTGCACACCGTTACGCACAGAGAGATTTAACATGGACAAGTGGGCGATCGGTAGAGGAATTCAATTGGCCCCGCTCTCCGCTTTCTGCACTTTGGCTCTCTTTGCCTCTCAGGGTGTCAGGACATGCCAGGCCTTAATGCTTTCCAATCTCCTCGCCAACACACACTGTCACCTTTCATTTGAAGGCCCGCTGACATTGATGTCCAGCATCTCCACTTCTCTGCCTCCCTCTCTTTGTTCTTCTTTACCTCTGTCTACTCATTTTCTTACACTTGTTATTACACTTGGTCTCTTACTCAACACCATCTGTCTCTCTTTATCCATCAGTCAATACACGTCTCAGAATGTAAGGGATAGCTTTAATAGCTCGTTCTTTTTTTTTTTACGTATCATTTTCTTCCACTATTTTTCATTGTTTCTTCATCTCTTATTTCTTATACTTCCTCTTCTTGCCTCAGTTTCCTCATCTTTTATTGTTGTCTCTCTTGCTGAAATTAAATCTAATGCACCAATTTCTTGTTGAAGACGCCTGGATCACTCTCCTTCCCTCCCACTGGGTCCTCTCCTCTCTAACAGCTTTCTATCTATTTGTCTCGGTGTCAGCGTTCGGCACCTCACACTGCCACTTTAGCTCCTCTCCCCTATTGTGCTTTCCCAGCCTGCCAAGCTGGCTTTTCAATTGGACCAACAAGAGTAAACACTGGGTGCCGAGCATCAATCATACCACACACACACACACCAGCAAAGAGAGTGAGTAAGAGTCTCCAATTTTACTCTTTGCCTCTTTTCGAACAATTTTACAAAGAATATGGGCAGGACAAGGAACAACGAGATAACAGGCCAGGAGACAGTCTCTATGTGTGGGTGATTTTGAACAGGTTTCTCCTGAAATAGGTTGTTTGTAATGGCACACAACTACAACTACAACACACAAAGTAAACAAAATCAAGTATGTGCGTAGTCACAACCTAAGATACCGGTACATTCTTTCATTTGCAAGAAGTTTATGAAGTTGTAAAAACAATTTTTCAAGCTGTGAGACCAAAAGCACTATTATAATATTCTTAACAGTGCAGTCCAAACCTGGTGTTGCCAAAACTACAAAAGGACTATTTACACAGTATGACGTGCCTTGAGGATTAACTGAACTGGCATGAGTCCGTCAAGAAAAAGAGAAGAAGTGGGAACAATCATCTGAAGCAATGATAACACAATGCAGAGGGCTAGCTTGGTGGCCAACTGGCACAATAAAATAGCTACGAGTCCAAAAAGGAGCCTTGTTAGAGCATTAAAGTGAGCGGCATAATATGATGATTAGCTGTCGTTGAGTAAGCTTTTATCTACTATCTTGTTTCTGGCTACCTTATTCAAGTAATACACCAAAGACAAATAAACAAACTTCTGCTAACACATTTCAGGTGTGCGTCAATAAGAATCTGTGTCTTGAATTATTCATATCCCAACCTTTAATCGTGCTGTACTTGATTTCAACGCTCAGTAGTGAGTGCAATGTGAATGTGGGTGATACAGTTCAGGTTTGTACCAATGGCTTCTCTCCTGGGCCGTAAATCAGCGCTGTGGTAATTGGTAGGAACAACAGCACTTTGGCAGTATATAATGTTTTATGTTTGTTTCTTTCATTTTCGTTTTATGTTTGTTCATGCCTTTCCACAGCGGGTTTTTATGTGTGTACTCTTTCCCATGTGTGCATGTCTATATACTGCATTATGATTGTAATGAGACAATGTAGATGAGAGGGGACTTGAAAAGCGCAGAGGAACAAGAGCATGATAAGCTCCTTAACGATGATCAGTCACTGAATGTGTAAAATTGCGTTCGTGTGGGACGATGCAAGTGTGTGTGCGTGTGTGTGTGTAGATGTGACTCTGCCTGTGTGTGTTTCTTGAGCCTCACCACTCACAGAGAAACACAATCAACGCAGTTCTCATTTGCAATTAGTAATTAGAATGCTAATTAGCCCCTGGGAGCTAACGGGAACCAGTGTATTACAAGAGCTTGATTAGGACTGCTATATTCCTTAGGGAGGGATTTATACCTGCACGCTATTGGCTCAAACACCTTTCAGTCACAATCTCTCTGTTGCCGACTTGGCTCTTTTTGCACTTGATCTAGCACTTTAGACCCCCTAACATCTATTTCATTTAAATATTGTACATGAATGTGTTGCATATTTAAATGGGTGACTGAGTAACTAGGTTAATCACAATAACTAAGTAGCAGCAGTGAGCGCTGTTTTGGATTAGAGTTTAGCTAACCTCAGAGCAATCAGAGTTTAGCTAACGTAAGAGCTATCAGCAAGTGTTTAGCTAACCGAAGAGCAATCAGAGTTTAGCTAACCTAAGAGCTATCAGAGTTTAGCTAACCTAAGGGCTATTAGAGTTTAGCAAAAATAAGAGCTATCTGAGTTTAGCTAATCTAAGAGCTATTGGAGTTTAGCTAACCTAGGAGCTATCGGAGGTAGCTAACCTAAGGGCTATTAAAGTTTAGCTAACCTAAGAGATATCCGAGCTTAGCTAATCTAAGAGCTATTGGAGTTTAGCTAACCTAGGAGCTATCAGAGTTAGCTAACCTAAGGGCTATTACAGTATAGCAAACCTAAGAGCTATTGGAGTTTAGCAATCCCAAGAGCTATTGGAATTTACTTAACCTAAGAGCTACACTACAATTTTGATGATACCATTGGTAAGTTAGTTGTGTGTGAAGTCATATTAGACTATCTAGCATTTAGCCCTTTAACAACAACACATTTTGCATTACAATATGGTGTCCCTTAAATCTGATTAGCGATAAACATTATTATTGTCAACATTTTGCTGTGATCAAAATAAATGCTAATGTAATGATAATTTATCATGATAAGTACATCATTTCAAATGCAGTAAACTTTAATTTGTCATGAGTATTTTACACCATTTTAATTGAAATGTCAAGGACTTTTAAATATCCCATGACATGGACAGAGTGAATCCTTTTGTTATCAAGATGAGGAAAACAAACACATGGAAGTATATCGAGGCTGGCAAAGTTATCGAGTTCATTTTCATTTATTGTGTGATTCATTGATTTATTTGATTATTATACCAGGCCTGCAAGCATCTTCTTAAGAGCTAGTGAAATTTGGAATTCAATCAAAAATAATTGCCAACATGAATGATAATGACAGATTTTGGACATAAAAGTCTTTTTGACTATTAATCATCAAAAAGTTCTCCACTTCCGAAGACACACATCTTTTTGTCCATTCATTGGTGGTTATCTCATGTAGAAGATAGCTGATGCTGGTTGTTTAGTGTAAAATGAGTATCAAACAAGCAAAGTTGTTTTCAACTGAAGAAATACAGCTGCACTCTTTAATAAAATGTGGTCTTAAAGTTCCAAAAACCACAGACTAAAACCCACTGCTCACGTGTGTTTTCTTTTCTCATTAAACCATAGAGTGAGTTGATGGCAGCTGGCAGAGCATTATTCAAGCTTTGGATTGGGTCTCTGCTGTTCTCAACAGTTTAATCTAAGTGGAAGAAGAAAAATAGCAATGGACTGGGCCAAAGCTTGAGCATCTTCTTCACTCTGGGACAGAAAGTGAGTATATTTAGTGTCGACGGGGGATTGAGACTCATTAAACCACACCACAGCCATAAAGCCTTGAGGACAGGGCAACTGATAGAATAGAACAAGAAAAACAGTACAACAAGCTTTTTGAGTATTCTTCATAGAAAAGTTTGTTTCTAATTTACAAGGCTTCTAAGGTGAAAATCTGAAGTTTATTGCTTCATTTAACTTTTTGTTTAGCTTTACATTTGTTTTAACTCATTCACAAAAACAACACTGAGACCGGGCTTTTGATGGCAAAATTATTATCATTTTGCTATCTGGGTCAGAATTGAATGGTTTGCTTACTGTATTTTGGCCGTCCTCCAAGTCTCTCCCCCGTCATTCTCCACACACACGAGTTCCTTCTCCTCCTGGACATGCCGAGTGTCACCACTTGCCCTGTTTTTTGATTGTTTTCTCTCACCATCACAACACTCTTCTCGTCGAGTGTGCGCTGCTGTGAGCTGCTGGGAACTTCAGCATCAACTCTCGTAGCACCATTTTCTGTCTTGCAAACTCTTTTCCTCTTCCTCTGAGCTCTGTGTCTGATCCTCTCATTCAAAGGTGCGCTGCTGCCATCTACATGTCACCAGTTGGTCACTACATCATGGTACAAGCTCGATATTCACAGGAGAGCTTCGTCACACTGTCTCCTAGCAACCCCAGCCGAAAAACACAATTGACGACTTTAGAAGTCTTTGGCAGTCAACGTTACTAAACCAAAAGACGTCTTTAGACGTCTTTGGCAGTCAACGTTACTAAACGAAAATACTATATACAAAAATATCATTACTTTGTCAGTCTCGTCCTGGTTCAGGTGTGATTTGTGTTTAGCTTCCCATAAAATGTTTATTGTTATTCATGTGGTTTACTTTTTGGTTTGATTCTTAAGCCATCTTTATCTGTACTTTGTTGATTTTGAATTAAATGGACTTCAGTTGGCACTTTTCAATTATACCTTTTCGTGAGGTCAAATTGTTGTAAAAATGTTACTTTTAATGGTTCTTTTGATCGAAGAAAAAAAGTAGGCCACTTTGTTGTTTTACAAGCTTGCCTCTCAAACAAAAAGGACAACAAAGTACTATCACATGATTACCCATTCACCAGCATCACACAACTCAAAGCTAAAACAGAATTCATGAAATATCAAACTCTGAATGATAGCAAACACAAATCCCACTATCTTAAGTGTTTCCCTTTTTTGCATGCCCACTTTCTGCTTCCTATCCAACCTTGTTGATATTCTGCCGTCTTTGTGTACGGCTGGCTTCAGTGACCATCATCACACATTCGCGCGCACACACACACACACACACCTCGACACACACTCACTGACAAGCGTGAACTGTGACTATCATATCCAGTCTAATTTTCTCCTCCATTCATCCAGCAACCTCATAGACACTCACAGAATACACACTGAAACCCACACACACATACAAACTCACACAGACACACACTTCCAGACACCCATTATGCACATTCTTGAGGACGTACACACACACACACATCACAAACTTGTCACCACTGTAAGACAGATGTAAGTGGGGTGTCATTGTGAGGTGAACAGATAGAGACTAGGGTGATGGAGAGTTGTGTTACAACCTTTCTTTAGTGTGTGTGTGTGTGTGTGTGTGTGTGTGTGTGTGTGTGTGTGTGTGTGTGTGTGTGTGTGTGTGTGTTATAACTTATTTGATCCTTCGGGCTGTACTGACTAAAAGTTACAGGTACAGCATGCATTAAAACCTGCTAACAGACACACACACACACACAAGCTCAAAGTGCATCCAAGGACCTGCATTACCGCCCAATACACACACACCCTCGATACATTACCAGCCTATTCATTATTTGCATTGAGACTCTTCAATTTTTCAGGAGAGCCTTCTAATCCCATTACCATGACTCTTAAACGTGTAGAGATGTGTGTGAGTGTGCGTGCACGTCTGTGTAGTGCATACAAATGAATGTGTGTGTGTGTGTGTATGTGTGCATATTAGCAAGCTATACTGATGATATTGAGGTAGAAGGGTGGGCTGCTAGGAAAAAATGTGTGAGGGGAAATCAATCTTAGCAGAGGTAAAGGGAAAATGAATGGATAAAGGCAGAGGTGATAAAAAAAAAGAAGAGGGAAGGAATGGAGGGACGAGAAAAGAGAAAGGGAAGCAAAGAGGCTTTGAAACAAAGAGAGATAGATTGGGGTCTTTACGTTTGGCATCTTTGGTGGATCACAGAGGGTGGGAAACCCCCCGGTGAACGATCTAATAGTGTATGTGTGTGTGTGTTTGGGTTGTGTGTATGTGTGTGTGTACCGCAGCTTTGAAATAGCAGTGGCATCGTCCTAGCAACCAAACAACAGTGTGGCTCACTTGGACAAAATAAGTAAAAAAAAAAAAAAAAAAGTTGAGTAAAATCTCCTTTTTTTGATTGAATGGATTGCTGTCATATTGTCGAGCAACAATATAATTAGTGCAAATGTTAACATGGAAAGAAAGAAAGAAAGAAAGAAAGAAAGAAAGAAAGAAAGAAAGAAAGAAAGACTCACATCTCCTCCACTGACTATTTCCACTCTACTCTTACATATTTTATGCGCTGCCAGCCCTGAATATAGACCTCACATTAACACACACACGTGCACATACGCACACACACACGCACACACACTTAGACGGCCACACACGTTTTTTCTCTGTCAGTGTGGTAAAAGGAAGTGTCACCTTGGTCCTGTCCCTCCAGACGACAAGTAATCAGTAAAAAACTTTGACATGGCTACAACTAAAGAATTACAACTACGTGTGTGTGTGTGTGTGTGTGTAGGTGTGTGTGTGTGTGGATTATTATGCAAATCCAAAAGGTCATATTCAGAATGTTTATGAAGGCAAATGCATGAGTGAATCAATAAAAATAATATGAATACCCCTTAGGTGTGGTAACGTAATGTAAAGTACGTCCATATTTGTTAGTGAAAATAATGTTGTATGATCCACTAAATTAAGTTATTCTGTGGAATTTTTGAGTTTTTTCTCAAGAATTTTATATTTTCATAAGAGCCACAAGACTATTGTTGTAATTGACGCTATATAAGTAAAGTTTAATTTAATTGAATTAGACCTTAAAGCTGCTTAATCACATAAACATTTTTTTTTTAAATTGTACCTGTATTTCATCCAAAAGTTCTTATCAACCACTATTGATGCCAGTGTGACCCCAAAATCACTGACAAAGCGCCATTTCTGGTGTTTTCATGGATTAATAGTTGTTGACAATAGAATAGTGGATTTGATACAGAAAACACTCAAAAATGCCATTAAAAAAAAGGGCACAAAAATGGCTTTTCTGAAGAAATCACAGCAAGAATGAAGTAAAAACAGCTCTTGAATAAACTTTGGAGCATTTTTCTTGCATTATTCTGCAGGACTTAAAATCCCACAATGCAATGAATAAAACTTTTTCAAAGTTCAAATCACATTAGAGCTCCTGTGTCAAACTCCAGGACCGGGGGCCAAATCCGGTCCTTTAAAGCTCCTAATTCGGCCCGCAAAAGAAAGTAAGAATCACAGTGAAAACAATGACTCATTGTATAAATCACCAAGTGATTCATTGTAGATATCTTTGTACCACACAAATTCCATAAAACTGCACATTTTTTTTTCAGTTTCTCCATGCTTATATCACATGATGGAAGTCATTTTTAACCTTAAACTGTTGTAAGAAATCTCATTCTTCCCCAAATCCTACAATTTTCCTCAAATTATTCCCCAAAATTATAATAAAAATTGGTCACAAAATCAAGGAAATTTACGATTGTGCAGGGACTTATATTTGTCACTTATTACTTGGATATTGTCGGTGCTTTACATACTTTAAATATTATTATAGGTGGAAGTGCAAACTCGGGCACATGAATGATAAAAGTGCCCATTTTATCGCCTATAATTTGTGGCCCAGTTGAGATTAAACTCAACTAAACTAAAATGAGTTTTACACCCCTGCATTGTAGCATTTGTCAACAAATAAACGATTGTTTATGATGAATTCAAGTGGCAATTTCAACTTCTGATATTTGCTTGTGAGTAAATCCTGAACAGAGGATTTATAAAAATAACTCTTGAATGACACACAGGTACATTTTTACACAACAATAGAAAAAAAAATTGCATGTGTCATTCTCATCAGTGAACGTGTGTCTGTCTGATCTGCCATTCATTCCCGGGCTGACTAATGCTTTGTAACCCTGCTCTGCTAAAAGGCTACGGGCTGTTTTAACAGCCAGCCACACAAGTCGAGGCCGTTTCTCATCGTGACTTCATAAAAGTCTGAACCCCCTGTGACTTTACCCCTAAACTCACCCACTCCTCCCTTCCCACCAACCCAATGCTGACCCATCCCTTTAACCTCACAGTGCTCCCTCTCCTCTAAAACTCTCCATCAGGTGTTTTTGCCTTGTGGATGAATGTGTGAGAAAGACTGAAACGTTACATACCTGAATAGTGGAGCCATGGCAAGAAGACGTTATGAAAAAGGGGAGAAGAAAAGAAAATAGAGAGAAACTTTATTAGACAACTGGAAAAAACTATTTTTTTGTTACAGAAGCCATCAGGTTTATCAAAGTAAATGTTACATTAAATCAGTGTTAACTTTTTTATTGCATTGACAAAAACCAGAAAAAAGTCAAAATATATTGATATTTTTGTTGACTAATAAAAATATAACTATAATGTTCACATGGACCCAAATTCAATCAGAAATAAGTAAATTTTTTTGAGAAAAAAATTGTATGTTTTGGGTCGTGACCCCATTTCTGGCGACCCCAGTAACATTTTTTGTTTTTCTACAATTTGTTTTTAATCATGTTTGATGTTGTGTGTGTGATGTGTTAATTTGAAGAAGAATACATACGTTTTAGTTTTAATTAAATAAATATATAATTTTAATCAGTTTTTTTTTTTTTTTTTTACAATTACTAGACATTTCAGGCACCCTTATTTTCATTCCAGGTGACCCCACATGGGGTCACGACCTCAAGGTTGAAAAACACTGCTGTAAGTGATCCAATAGGAAGAATATGTTCATGCTCATGTGGTCTTACGCATTGATCACATCAAATATGTCTGTGTATTTAAACCCATTAAAACCATCCCATATCAGGTTAATAAATGGTAAATGAATTATTAATAAATGCATAAACTCTGTATACTTGTAACAGATTCAGTCGACTAAAATCTCCATGTCATTTAGTCGACGAAAACTAGACTATAATTGAAAAAGTTCTGATGACTAAATGTAGACTAAAACTACATTTCATATGAGTTAAAAGTGAAAACTGCTGTCAAAATGAACACTTCATGACATCATATTAAATAATTAGAATAGTATTCTATGTTACAGTTAAACTCTTCATGTACAGATTGGAAAATTATGTTTTAGGGGTTTTTTATTGCCTAACCCAGCACAGTAGATTAAAATGAAGGTAATTATGACAGAAGTTTACAGTGAAATGCATTTAAATTGATTCGGTTTTGGGGTAAATGGAAATTATTTTCAGGAATTACTTACAGATTTATTCTGTATGTCCTGAGAAAACTCTGTGACATTGGCCAAATAATGGTAAAGAACACACACCAAGCCAAACCGAAGCAATGAGTGAGCAGCCTTATAACATTAATGTGTGAAAAACACTAGAGCACATGTGCTGCTTAAAAAGTAGAGCCCACCACAGTCTAACTGCTCCTCGTAGACCAATAAAAAACAAATGCTAGATGGAGCAATATAAAGCTACCAAGAAGAAGAACAAAAATATATATATATTAAAAAATAACTGCCATGCAGCCACTCATAAGGAAGATGATGGTGTTGAATCCAGATGGAAAACAAGGATGCTCATTAGCAGATAATGGGAGGTGTGAGTCTGCTATCATGTGTAATGGGCGATGATGGAAATAGCCCAGTGTGCCCAGTATGCTGTTTCTGTTCCATGTGGAGGGGGGAAGCCTTGTTGTGGTTTGAGCTGTAGAGGCCACCTCCAGCTTACAGCCCCTGGTAGACCTATAAATTTACCTTCATGAACAGGACAGACTGGGAGAGCCAGGCTAGAGGAAGGAGGTATAGAAGAGTGCAAAGACAGAGATGGAGGTAAGGAAGGAGGGAGAAAAGAGACAAAGAGGAAAAAGAAGGGATAGGAAAGAAAAAGAAACCCTTTACGATGTAGTTAGTTACATTGCCTTTTCCATTTGCTCCTCGTGCTTTCATTTCCTTTCATTCTCTTTGACTCCTTCTTCTTTTCCATCTCCATCAGTCATTCATTCCACTTGTCTCCTCCGTTTCCCTCTCTTCCTTTTTATCTGCCGTCATCCCCTCTGCACTCCTGTCATGTTTTCTCAATTCTCCTCTGTTTGCCCCTCTTATCCTGCGCTCCCCATATTTCCTTTCCTCTCCTCCTCCAGTGCCTTTTCCAACGTTCCGTCTTATGTTCTTTCTGGTCCCGGGCTGTCAAGTCTCTTTTCTTTTTGTGCCTTTTATAAAATTAAGAATAAATACTAATACAGTGAATTAAAGAGCATCAATCAGCCTTGTGTTAGATGTTGAATAAATCTTAGGGGTGTAAGTTGCCATGAATCGGACGATACGACAATTCATGATTTGTCACGGTACAATATATCCCGATATATCGTAATACTAAATAATGCAATGTTAATCACGTTATATTGTGATATCAATAACTACAAATTTCACCTTTACAATTTTATAATGGTATGAAATACAACTTATTTCATTTCTTTTTTTAAACTTGCAAGAACAAGTAAATGGTAATTGTAATTCAAGTACATATATCAAAAACAAGTGGTCAACTGTCAATTTACATTCTTCCAAAAAGTTTAACTTGTGCTTCTACGACAGATTCTGATTCTGTTAAGTTTTTTTTTAAATAACCACATAAAAGTGCCCAGTATGTTTTATGAAAATAACTTCCAAGCTAAAATGCATTGAGGAGTGAGGTCATTTAACAAGGTCTGATGTGGTTCATAGCGTTTACGTGCTATGCATATGTTAGCACAATGAAATTATTTTTCCATAAAAAAGCATGATCAAAAAAAAAATATTTCGACATTTTTTGGATCAATACGATAATCGTGCGGTGAAATATCGCGACATATCGCCAAATCGATTTTTTTCTTACACCCTTAGTAATTAGTCAATGTTAGCATGATGGCAGGGATCCTGGGTTCAAAATCATGATTAGCCTCATAATTAGCCTCATTGCGATCATCTGGTCACAATGCTAAGGCTGATTGATCTTTTGAAATATTTGGTTAGCTTAATTATCACATCACAAGGAAAATGTATTTGTAAAGCACATTTCATGCACAAGTTTATAAAATCAACAAGAACATTACATCTTTAGTAAGAACGAAATTATGGCACAATGTCTTCATTCAAGGGTAACACTTTTACAATTACAAACTTTTTAGTTTACCGAGTTTTGCTCTTTGCTTCCTCATTGCCTACACCCCTTGTAAGCTCTGCATTTATCTTTGAGAATCAATAATGCAAAGTAATCCCCAACCCACTTGTAGTTTAAATACAATTTTGTAAGATGGGTAAAGTCTAGAGAGAAATAGTAAAAGTAGAAATTATGACTCTATTGGAGTGAACAGCACTTAGTGCACCTGCCTTCCATTAGTAAGACGCCCAAAAATTCCAAGCCACTGTGGGTTTACAAATTGAATTCATCCATCTTATCTTCCTCTTCTTCTCTCCTCAGAACAGGCAGAAAAAGTTGAGGATGTCCAAAGGTGAAAACATTCGTGACTCAGCTGGTTTGATCATTAGCAGCGGCTCTACGACTCATTTGAGTGACAGTCCTCAGAGAGCTAACACACAGCAACCCTGCGTTGCCCCGACTCAAGAGGCTTCTTCTTTTTCTCGTCAACCAATCACTTCCCCAGATGGTGCCGGGTCATCCAGGAAGTAGGAAGTAACGGGTCAGCCAATGAAAAAGCAGCCCTGGCCTCTACCACTGACCCAAAACGCCTTCCTCCAACCATAAACAGACTTGACCTGTCCCTGAGAACGCTTTGTGTGTCTGGTTGTGTGTGTGGACCTGTTTTTTTTTAGTCGCAAAAAATGCATTTAATCTTTATGGCTTCATCTTTACGGCCTAAAGACAAACCATTCCGACAGATAAACTGATCTGAGTGACACGCGATCTGATGGGAAGCATCTTTTAAAAAAAATAAACATTAAGTAAAGAAACCATACGTCCCAAATGAAATAAAATGGGAGGAAAGTGGCTCAGACAGCATGCCATAAAACTTCACATTACCCTCTGCAAAGTGTGCCAAACTAAGGCGTAAATTTCTCCAAATTGTTTTCCCTGGTGTCCCTTTACTCTCTTCTCCTCACCTACTCCATTCATCATTGGACAAACGCCGACATTTTGCGAGTGAAGATGACTCACGGCTTTGACAGAAACCAGGATTTATATCCCGCCATGTAGCTGCATAATATTGTATTTTAGCCCCTTTTTTTCTGTGGTATAATATCACACTGATCACACTGTTGACAAACTACTAATGTGATTGTCTTTGTGTGCGTACTTTGTGTGTTTTTCATTTTTTTCTATATTTCTCCCAAGCAGCTGTTGAGCCTCTCTGAGGTTCATCCACTGTTAGTTTTACTGGTAAGACCATCAGACTCTTTACACACACACACACACACACACACACACACACACACACACACACACACACACACACACACACACACACACACACACACTTAGGCTGTATTCGAAATGGCATACTCCGTACTATGCAGTATACAAACTCAATGAGTACATACTGTCTACTATATACTATAAGTATGATGATTTGGCCTGTTCGAAAAGGCATACGAATGTACTACTCATATTAAGTCATAATTACTATGTAGTGCGTTCACATTAGATAGTATGAAAAAAAGTACGCGAGAAACATCCGAATGTATACAATATGGGGACATTTTTTTAAGTATGCATGGTGGGCAGACTAGTCATACTCAACTGCCCCATGATGCATTGCGAGCTGAAGTTAAAAATCAAACATCCACTTTTCAAAACAAAAGCATCTCTTCTTGTCTTCCATTAGTTTATAAGGCTTCTGTAAATAGGGCTCTTGTTTTGAAGTTAAGTGGAAGTTTTGTCAGTAGCACAATGGCGTGTCCACAAAAATCTCAGAAATGTAGTATAATAGAATACTATTAGTATGATTAGTATGCTGACCCTTCCCACTGAAGTATACTTTTAAGTTTCCCAAGATGCATTTCGAACCTACAACAACAAAAACCTGAAGCACACTGAGGCTAAATATCTCCGTTGATTCGCGAATATCAGTATGTGGTCATTGACATTTTGGAGATTTTCAGATACCCGCTATTGTGCAACTGACAAAAATTCTGGTTAACCTAAAAAACAAGAGCCTTATTTACAAAAGCCTAATGGAAGACAAGAAGAGATGCTTTTATTTTGAAAAGGAAATTAAAGGGAACTATATTGAAGCCGGTGTCACGTCTGAGTTTCCCTCCGTGCTGAGATTCTCCTAAAATCTCAGTACGTGACTGCTACGAACTGAGATATACCGGTGCTGGATTATGCTGATTTTAAAAAAAATAAAGTTACATTAGGTTAACTGCCTCGTATATTGAGCAGTTGTACATTTTTCCCCAAGAAAAGGAGCTATTCAGCACTAGTCTAATAACATTAGTTTTGAACCTTAACTTTGAAATTTAATTTTTAATCTAAGCACGGCGGAAGTAGAAAAAAACTAAGCGGAAGGTGCATAAATTCATTTTCCGGTAGTGCGCATGCTCATAATCCATCTCAGCATAAGGTAAACTCAGATGGCGGCACCGGTATCATGTACTGAGTTTGCATCGTACTGAGATAGTCGTGCCTACATGCGCACTACCGGAAAATATTTTTTTGCTAAAAAAATAAATAATTCATTTTGGTTTATTTTTGTTTTCAAAGTGAACGGGCACGTGTTTTATTTGTTTATTGGATTATGTTCGGGTTAGGGTTATAATCTCAGTACGGAGGTAAACTCAGTATGTGACACCGGTCCCAGGATTATTTTATATCCCTCTTGCAATGCATCATAAGGAGGCTAGTATGGTTACTGTGCTCATCGTGCATACTTCAAAACCACACCAATATAGTATTCATCTGGGTATTTCTCGCATACTCAATCTTTCCATACTATCTAATGTGAACGCACTACATACTCATTTTGACGTCAGACTTACTATGAGTAGTACGTTAGTATGACATTTCGATTTTCTATGAATTCTGCTCACCAGTTCATTCAAAAATAAACTTTTATCTACAAGTAATATAAGCAATTTCAGATCTGACATATTTCAGGCTGACCAGAGGAAGCTTTTGATGTATCCATCTGTGCTCTGAATGATTTGTCAGCCCCGGGGAATCTCTGCTATAGCCTGCATCCCTGAGTCTTCTTCTCCTCCTCCTCCTGTGCACGATTCACCTTTTTTTTTTTCCTTTTCAACATCTTTTTTCCTCTGTCTCTCTGCTTTGAGCCTGTTCCCTGCTGCCTTTGAACTGAGATCAGAAGAAGCATTTTGGCTCCCACACAGACAAAGTCTCACATAGACATAAAAAAAAGAATGTTACAGCTTGTTTAGGTGCAAGAAGTCATCTGCTGTTTTTGATTGGTGTGTTCCATTCAATAGGGAAAAATACACAATGAATGAAAGACGGAGATAAAACATTTGAATTATGACATGGATTCATGTTTTGCAGATGTTTATTATGATTTGTTTTGTGCTTAAAATGTGCTGCAGTGGTGTGTGATGGTCTGTGTTATGCCTTAAACGATTTTAAAAAAAGAGGAAATAGGTGCATAACTGCTACCGTTTACAACTGTCAGGTCCGACTCTACTGTGTTTATGCAATATAACACACACACGCACACACGCACAGAGAAAACCAGAGAACGAGGTGATGGTTGCAAACAAGCGGTTCAACAACCCAAGTGCAATTTTGTGTAAATTTCTCTTTTCAAGAAATATGGTTGCTCTCTCTGTCTCTCTCACACACACACATATACACACACGCCCACACCAATGTGTCTGTGTGTGTTGAGCGTGTGTATATTGTGCTTCTATCATGTAGTTGCTGTCAAAGCTACCACCAATTATGACCATTAGGAGTCCCATCATGTCAGTAGCTGTCCCTGCACCACCACCCTCCACCTCCCTCTCAGAGACCAGACCCTATAATCTAACCTCACTTTGCCACACACACACACACACACACACACACACACACACACACACACACACACACACACACACACACACACGCACGCACGCACACACACACGTACGCACACACACGCACACACGCAGACTTAGAGGAAAGCAGATTGTTACATGTGGGAGTCTGCTTTTTTTTTTTTTCTTAATTCTTTCACGTTAATTTTTATTTATTTATTTATTTATTTGAAAAAACGATGGAACAAAACCAAACTGATGGAAGGCTTGAAAACCCGGGAATACATTTGTGAAATGAACCTGACATCAGAGGTGTAAAGAGTACTGATATATCCTACTCAAGTAGAAGCACTGTTACTTGATTGAAATTGTACTCAAGTACAAGTATGTCATACATAATACACTCAACTGAATTAAATAGTACTCAAAGTAATAAATCTTGCCACGTTTCCCTTGCATACTGTAAACATCTCATGCATAAACTTAAATGTCTATATTGTTTATATTAATTCTTTATATTTATCAATCATATTGTTGTTTATGGTTTGTTTGTTGTTATTTTTCTGTTCTTTGCGCCAACTACCAATGTTTTTTTTTTTTTTCCCCACAAAGGCATCTGTATAAAATATAAAGTTTTTTTTTTATTTTTTATTTTTTATAAAATAACACTAAAGAATTCAAATCAAAATAAAAAACTAAATTCTCAGGCTATAACTCTATAACAGTGCCCTGCCAAATGTGCCATGTAGGTAACAACACCAATAATAGGTAGAAACCCCAACCTGAACCCAAGAAAATGACTGGAGGGTGATCAGAAATAGCACGACTAACAACAATATGGATTATGTTCAATGTCCATGAAAGGGAAATAAAAAATAAAAAAATCACAAAAAAATAATAATCTACTCAGTAACGGTTGGGTGTGGAAATGTAATGAACTACTTCCCTATTTTTAAAACGTACTTAAGCACAAGTCAAATGACTGATTTAGGAAATATACACAATAAAGGACAAGTACTCATAAGAGCAACTTGATTACAGTAATGTGAGTAGTTCATCTGTTACTTTCACCTCTGCCTAACATTACCCAAAGACTTGCACAGGTGCCCGTTGTTATCCTAAAAGCAGAAGCAGCCTCAGAAAGTATGGAGAACAGTTTCGACAAAGCTGGGCCTTGTCACCGAGGAAGATATACACATTTCCTGTGGGTCTGAGCATGTGTTTGGACAGCACTAGACTCTCTCTGTGTGTGTGTGTGCGTGTGTGTGTGTGTGCGTGTGTGTGTGTGTGTGTGTGTGTGTGTGTGTGTGTGTGTGTGTGTGTGTGTGTGTGTGTGTGTGTGTGTGTGTGTGTGCGTGTGTGTGTGTGTGTGTCAGCAGGAAGCAATTAGCTCAGTGGCCAGGAGCTAGACAGTAGTTAAACCACCTGTTTTGGTTAACAGGTATCTTGTAGTTTATGAGTCTGGGTATAGCCCGTTTCCAAGGCGAGAGACAACCTTTGCGTCAGTAACTTCTTTTCTAAAGACTTCCTTGATTTTTTTTTGGCCGTGCGTGCTTGACTCTGCGTGCGTATACGTGAGCCTGTTTTCTATGCAGCTGCTTGTAAAATCATCCTCGACATCAGTTGAAGATGTTAGAAAGCAAAGATCTCTCAATAGATACAAAACGTCTGAAACATAATGGGTTACAAAGGAAAAGAATAAAGGCGCACTTCACACACAAGCTCCGCTCGCTAAACGTGGAGAGGATTTACTCGACTTTCTCGCAGAGTGACATCATCACCCTCTTTTTCTTTCTTTCCCACATGCACACGTACTAACAGTGAAATCTTTGTCTGGTTTGCTGGTGTTATAACTGGGCACGGAGCTGCATGGTGGAGTGGCTGCTGGTGCCATTAGTGCCAACATTTCTCTGCTCTTTTAGGTTTGTCAGCAGCCAAAGTGGGCAAGATGCCACATTTAACTGGCTGCCTAAACTCCTCTGTTGGTACCATTATAAAAAAAAAAAAAGGAAAAGTGACATTTAAGATGAAATAAAATGTGCTTTTTTGTTGTGTTGCATAGTTGTTTTTATTTAAATTTTAAACAGGCTTAACTCCAAGCTGATATATTCTACTCAAGTATAAGTACTATTATTTGATTGGAATTGTCAAACATTAAAATACTCAAGTACAAGTAAAAAGTAGCTCAATTATAAAGTACTCAAAGTAAAAGTTACTAGATACTTTCACCCCATATGATTATTTTTGGTAATAAATCTTGCTACGGTTCCCTTGCATACAGTAAAACATCTCATGTATAAACTTAAAAAGGAAGAGACCAAATATGCCATAAGACTGTACAATGGGTCCTGCTAATGTGCACTTTTATCTTTTTTATAGTAACTTTTTAACTTGTTTTATTTTTCATAAAAGCATCCATATGAAATAAAAAGGTTTGTCAAAATGTACAATTATTTTTTTTTAAAACAATATAACACCAATTAATTCAATTCAAAACAAAAAAAACAAAAAACAAAACAAAATCAGAGGCTCTAAGTATAGCTACGTTTATGGACTCCAAAACTGAGAAAATCACCTCCATTCAATGACGTTTTGGCGTTGTGCATTACGTTTAACCTCGTTGGTCGGCAATGATGTGATTTATTTGATTGTTGTCTGGTCATTTCATTTTTTGTAGTTTCACAATGTCCATTGATCATTTTATAACAAAAAATAATAATTTACTCAGTAACGGTTGGGTGTGGAAAAGTAATGAATTACGTTACTTTTTTTTTTTAAACATACTTAAGTACAAGCAAAATCACTGATTTAGAAATATGCTCAAAAAAGTACCAATAAAAGCAACTCAATTACAGTAACGTTACGTGTAATCCATTACTTTAACCTCTGCTGTTATAATACAGCTGAGTCTACTTCAAGGGAAAAACATAGAACCAGAACAGAGGAAAGAAACGTACCAGAGCAATCTATACTAGCTGACACACACACACACACACACACACACACACACACACACACACACACACACACACACACACACACACACACACACACACACACATGTGCAGGTGCAGCACCCTATTGTGTCCCAATGTGTGTCATTAGGGCTATCACAGCCACTCTGGAAGGATTAGAGGACTGTTAGAAGAACAAGGCATCACACACCAAGCTACAGCTCACCACTGAGTTGTCTACACACTGCTGGACACTAAATCCCTCTTTAAATGTGTGTGTGCATGTGTCTATGTCTGTGTGTGTGTGTGTGTGTGTGTGTGTGTGTGTGTGTGTGTGTGTGTGTGTGTGTGTGTGTGTGTGTGTGTGTGTGTGAGAGTGAGCACGTGTCAGTATCTTGCGCGTCATGCTGTGAGAACCGAGCAAAGATATCAGTGTACCGCTGAGCCCCTTGCAGAGTTAATCCATCACACACACACACACACACACACATGCACACACACACACACACACACACACACACACACACACACACGCACGCACACGCACACGCACAAGTTGTGCAAGTTTTTCAGTGTAATTGTGTGATTAAATGTACACTATACATTGTGACTACTGCCAAGGATGTAATATTTTCACGAGCGTTTATTTATATGTTTGTAATAATAATAATAATAATAACTTTAATTTGTAAAACACTTTACAATTAGCAATCTCAAAGTGCAATAGAAAAAAACCAAAACAAATAAAAGCAATAATAAAACCAACAGCGAATAAAATCAATAAAACCTAATTTAGCAGAAAGCTCTAGTAAAAAGACAAGTTAGTCTGTTAGCAGGATTACGTCTAAAGTACTTCATGGATTTTGACAATGTTTTAACCAAACGTAAACCTTGTGCTATCAAATATTCCATTAATTTTAGAGGGGATCAGGATCACTATACAGATCATGGATGAGTTTTACAAAAATAAAATTTCATCTGAACTTGATCTGGATTGTGTATTTTATTGCAATTTTTTCAAAAAAATGGGGGTGCCCATACATTTGGACCTATACTGTATGGTTATTACAGTAATCAGGATAGGAATTTTTTCCTAACCTTTAAAGTGCTTTGTTCATGGTACCAGGATTAGGATAACCGATTCCGATAACTGAGAATATCTGGCACTTGGCAGAGGTTTACGCTCTCTGAATGCTTTTGTTCTTCTATTATTACAACACATTTAGTTTTTTGAAACTTTTTAAAAGACATTTTTACCTCCCACAGTAGTTTATTGGCTTTCACTGTGTGGGAATTTTCTTTCTTTTCTTTTTTTTTCCGTGAAGATTTAATCAAAAAAAAAATGTTGTTTTAAGCAAAAACCAAAGAAAGAAATGCAGTATAAAGGAAATGAGAACAAAAGAGTTCCTCTTAAATGTCTATTGTTGCCACCTCTTTCAATGCAAAGTGCTACAGATGGTTCTTTAAGGACAGAGGGGTGAACTCACCCACACAGCATAAGTACTAACAGCCTGCCAGTCTTTATTCAACCCCTCTTTTCACACTAAACTGTCTGTGCAGAGAAGTAAGTATTCTATTTACTCAGGGGGGTCATTTCAAGTTATTTTTCTTCAACTTGATATAGTTCCTGCAGTTGGCCCAACTTCACAAAAAAATTAAACAGCGTCTTCATTGGCTTTATTGTGTGGCATGTAACAACTCTGAAATAATAATAATAATAATAATAATAATAATAATAATAATAATAATAATAATAATAATAATAATAATAATAATAATAAGTGGTGATAAAACCATAGGAACCAACCACATTATTTATTTAGTTCACGTGTGTCCCATTAATTGATCACAGCTCAGTCACGTGTTCAATTTTTCTCCTTAAAAACTTTAAAATGAAAGAGGTTTTTGAAGAAACTCAACAATAGGTGACCATAATTAAGACTTTTATTCTTATTTGCCACTCCATAACTAACTTAAAAAAGGAAGAGAAAATCAATAGGAGTTAATAAATGGAGAATGAAAAGAGGATGAAGAGAGAAAGACAAAAGCAAAAGGAAAAAAAAGTGATGGAAATGAGAGTAAATCAGTCTTGATTTTGTTTACGTTGACTACATTTTTGCCGATAATGAGTCTACGACTAATTAAAAAAACACGTGAACGAAAACTATCTCAAAATATATTGATATATATCGATGTTGTCATTAATTGATAAAAATGGGCCGAAATCCAATCAGAACTAAGTTTCTTTTTTGTCTTTATGTCATCTTACACATTGATCACATAAAATATTTTCTGTGTGTATTTACACTCATTAATATCATCCAATATCATGTTGATCAATGGTCATTGAATCTTTATAAAATGATAAACTCCTTTGCTTTATATTTGAATTGACCTAAATCTTATTATTTAGTTGACTAAACATAGACTATAGCTGAAATAATCCTGATGACTACATTTTGACTAGAACTAAGCTGCATTTTAGTCAAAAGACTGACTAAAGCTAAATTGAAAATTGTTGTCAAAAAACATCGCGTCACATTAAATAATTAGAATAGTATTCTATGCCAGTGTTTCCCAACAAGGGGTACGTGTACCCCTAGGGATACATGAGCACATTGCAGAGGGTACGTGGAAAAATTAAGAATTTATTTCCAAGATAATAAAAAATATTCTCAGTCATTTCATAAGTGCATCAATAAAATGGTACGTGTGACTTGTTTTTAAAGTTTAAATATTCAAAGAAGCTCCTTTTGTGGTAAAAGTTATATATAACATAGGCAGGTTAATTATTTGTTTTGTATTTATTTATTCATGTTACTTATAATTTTCATTTGTTCTTATTTTTTCTACTTTCAACTTGATTATTTTTCTTTAATAACAATATAATCATAATATATTAGTATTAATAATACAGTATTAATAATATAAACGTTTACTATAATATTATTTCTTATATTTATCATTTTATTGCCTTGAAGGCAACATCATTTTATGTTTAATTTGAGTTCAATAAGAAGAGTTCATCTTTAAGAAGATGAAATAAAATGACTTGCGTTGAATATTCAGTTGTGTTATGTTCTACTTTTGGAGAATCATGAACACGTATGAGTGAGGGGGTACTCATGGTTGACAACGGGTACACAAGACAGGAAAGGTTGGTAACCACTGCTCTATGCAGTTAAGATCTACACGTACAAATTGGAAAACATATTTTTGAGGGGTTTTATTGCCTAAAATGCAAATGACTACATTTTGACTAAAACTAAGTGGAAATTTGTTTAAAGATTATGACTAAAATTGAATGAAAAGTAACTGGAGTAAATGCAACAACAGTGAGTCCATGTTTTGGAGAGGAGGCCAACACAAAAGCAGTTGTGTGCCACTTTTTCAGTTGTGGAGGTAGTGAGAAGGGAGTGGGGGGTGGCCTTTTCTTTGGGGTGCTTTAGGGTGGGTGGGTGGGGGGGTTGGTTGGTCAATAGGCTGGAGGGTGGTGTGCATTAAGCTCCCTCATAGCAAGCTGAGAGCAGTCAGCGAGCAAAGGGGCTGGTCATTTAGCTGTTTTCTCTTTTCTGGGGGGGGGGGGGGGGGGGGGGTTTCGGTTAAATGTGTGTTTCACTCTCTGGTGGCAATTTTCCTCCTTCTTCGTCTTTTTTATCCCAGCTGTTCCTTTTCTCCTCCACCAGCTTTTCTCTAACGCAGGCTTCACCAAAGGGTGGGATGACTTAGCATGGCTTTACTGGAGGAAACGCTTCAAGACTGAACTAAAACCTCTCCAACCCCTAAAGGCTTTTATTACTATCAAGACCTGTCCAAGCACTTCAACTCTCACAATGGCCACTAGACTGAACACAAGGGCTCGATGTGCAGTATTTGATGTATTTTCTTTCCCATAACTTGTGATCTTTATATTTATATATAAAGGAATAAAGGTGAAGATTAACCTGCGAAAAGACAAGAGACAACAAGTTTGGGCTTCTTGTCCACCGAAACGTCAAAGTTGTGTTGTTAAAAACATTTGTATTGGCAGTAACTTGCAATGCATCTTATGCCTCATGAAAATTCCATTAAGGAGAATTAGATTTTTTTGTAATAATGTCATTTGTCTGTTGTAGCAGCAAAAGTAACAAATGTCAGAGGGATGCATCAACTGTGAGACAAATAGACGGAAAGAGGAGCAAGGAGGGATGAAAGCTGTCTCCACTCCAAAGTGGATTAGAGGCACGCAGTGCTGAAACAATGGGAGGTGAAAAATCAAATTAGGTCTCTTAAAACATCAAACAAGGAAAGGCAGGAACGGCTAAGCTGCCTCCGTTTCTATTCCGTCGACTCAAAGTGAGCGATACATGCCACCATTCACTAGCAAAGACTAACTATTTGGTTTCTTTTAGTATCTCTGTACTGTGTGTGACACTCATGGATAAGCCAACATATCTGCTATTAAAATGGTATTAGTGTGAGCTAGTGTTGGAAAAATACCCTTTACTCTTTCTCAATGTTTGTTCTGGTTCTTTGGCGCCGAGCTGCCAGGTTTTGACTTGCATATTCCACATGTTGCCTTGCCTTCCCCTGCTTTTTCTAGTCCTTCATTTCCTCTAGTCTGCATCTTCGCCTCTGATCTGATGCCCGTAAGGATAACTTCTATCTAAGCATCCGTCAAGTTCACACAAAGAAAGGTTTGTGAGCTACAACTTTGGCTTGACTCTTACTGAGTGCGGTAGATAACAAGAGCAGGACTGGAACAGAAAACATTGATGCAAAAAGTCCAAAAATAATGATGTTCTCCCCTGTTAGGGGTAAAGACATTTTGGAAATGCAATGTTTATCGCAAGAAATGTCACTGATGAGCTACAGCTTTGGTTATTGATTTGTGGAAGAACCTGATTCCGGAACGGTTTTGCTGTCTACTTTCTGTCTGGATCTCAATGACAACAGTGTTTTCTCTACAAAATGACTTCACTGCCTCCCACAGTTCCCAGCAAAGAAAAAAGAATGCCCCAGCAGCGAAGCATGTTCTATTGTTCACGCTCTGCCTCCAATTTGCTCTCCACATTCTGCGGCCTCGGCCGAGACGTTACGCCGGCTTAAGGGACAAATCGCACACACAAAAAAGGAGAGAAAGAAAGAGATGAAGGTGGTGGTGGTGGTGGGGAGGGGGGGTGGCGAGGAAAAGATATGGAGAGAGAGGGGAGGGGAGGGAGAGTAGGGGTAACCCTCTTCACAGCAATGCAATTATAGTCTGCATTTGAAACCGGTGGGGTTTTGTGACTGTCTCGCTCTCTCTCTCCCCATCACTCTCTGTACTTTAGCGGTGAAGCTAATAGCCATAGCCGCGGCAATTTCTACGGTACATGACATTAACATGGTAGCGTGTCACCGACAAAAGGAGGCATTCAAAGGGACTTAGAAAAGAGCAGTGGCTTCGCCTGGTTAAGTAGGCCTCAACCTGCCAAGACTGCAAGACAGAGAGACAGCTAGTGTGTTTATTACCCCACCATCACCTAGGGTGAGGAGAGGTGAGGAGCGGAGACAGAGGGGGAGAGGAACCAGTAATAAATCAGTCATTCAAACAGAAAAATAGCAATGACAACCCATTTGACGTATTCTCTTCGCGTCTGTTTCTCTTTAGAGGTGTGATAATACGTAAGCTGTCAATAATTCAATGAAATCTGAAACCCCAGCGGCCGAGAAGAATGTAGACACCTAAAACGACAACGTAAACCAACACAACACAATGAATTGTGCTCCAAATACGATTAGGTTTCCTTTTACATACACGTAAAAATTCAACTCATAACTCAGACCACCAACCAGGACAGCTGCTGGCTTTGCCGGGTTTTCATAGGAGGAAAGATAATACACGTCGATGTAGAGGTGTCAATGCATGCCAGAAACAGGTGGTGGTCAGTTTAATAATTTTCCATACAGTAGCAAAGATTTTTTTTTAACCCTGACAAACGAGGGGGGTGGTGCGGGGGGCTTGTGTCAATGGGACAGAGAGGAAATAGGACCTTATTTGTGCCAAATCTTTAACAAACAGGAACAAAAACTCAGAAATTGCTTCAACAATTAAAAAGTTTTGGCTTTTTGTCACTTCCAGCAAAAACCTATTATTGACGTGTTTTCTTATTTTTTTTTAAAGGGAAAGGTTAAGTTGATTTCATGAAGCATTTTTTAAAACAGTAATAACTTTTATGTTATGAAGGCAAGGGGATGACTGGCTGCTCAAAGTGTTTGAAGTGTAGGAGTTTTGGTGGCAAGGAAAGACATTTCTAAAAAGCCTTTATTTTAATTGCCAAATCACACGTTTCGACCAAGCAATGGTTTTCGTCAGGGCTAACTTGTTGGCTTTTTAATGATTTGGCCATTTAAATAAAAGCTTTTTTAGAATTTCTTTCCTCATTTTAATTTTGTTTTTTTTTTTTAAGTTTCCATCGTTTCCCCATTTTTTCACACATTTCTTCCCCCAAAACTGCTAAACTTCAAACACTTTGAGCAGCCATCAACCACCTTGGCTTTATAACATCAACTGTATTTCTGTTTTAACAATGCTTCATAGAAATGACTTTTCCCTTTTAAAGAAATAGGAAAATATGTCAATAATAGTTTGTTGTTGGATGTGACAAAAAGCCAAAACTTTAAGTGTTGGAGCAATTTTTTGTAACTGTATGAGGGAACTTTAATATAATGTATTTTAGATAATTATGATAGTTTCCTTTTGTGAAATCTCAGAGAGGTGAACATGGGGGCAGATGAGCAGCAGCAGGCAGAGTTAGTTAGTGAGCGGCCGCTGGTTTCACACAAAAGATGCTTCTGAAAGAAAAAGTTGGGATCAACAAAGAAAGAAACGGAGGTGCAAAACGGCCGCCTGGACACAGAGGAGGAGGAGGAGTAAGAGAAGGAGGAGGAAGAAAAAGGGGGAGAAAGCTAAATGTGAGGGTAAACTCCCACATTCACACACAAATACACACACACACGAAGGGAAACCAAGTCCCTTTCACAGGACCATCTGTGACTTCAAATGGATAAGTGTTGTGTGCGTGTGTGTGTGTGTGTGTGTGTGTTTTAATTCTTAACCCTTGTGTGGGCGGAGCTAAAGGGGGGGGGGGGGGGAAGCTGGCACGAAATGTCTGACTTCTGCGTCCTCTGATTCAGAGTTAGTGATGGAGTCTCTTTTTGGCTCTCTATGTTACATCTGTCTGCCTGTGTGTGTGTGCGTGCATGCGTGTGTGCGTGCGTGTGTGTGTGTGTGTGTGTGTGTGTAGGCCCCTAGCATTAGGTCGGCTACACAAACCAAATTACACGGGGCGAGGTGGACAGACACAGTTATTTTGGAAACAAAACCACTCTGAAAACTTGCTTTGGGGACACATGCGGTGACTAACTAGGGCAGACATTTAGGACCAGTTAAGGAAATCCACCATATCCCACTTGTTAGACTTTACCCATCAATGACTTTGTCAGAGTGTCCGGTTAGTTTGACATCGCCACTTTATTCTGGGAACCATCAACATTTGAAATTCTTTTTAAAGAATTTCAAATGTTGAATATAAGAATATAATAACTTTATATTGAATGCCTTTTTAATTATTTTATACCCATGCACTGTAATACTGATAAACTTTTTTATTCTGACAGACTTTTACCTACTTTTTAGTTTTAGTTTTTCTTTTGAACTTTTTACTTTTTTTGATTGTGTCTGTTTGGTATGAATCTTTGAGGGTGTATTTGAATGTGGTGCAATTTCATTGTACTTGCACAATGACAATAAAATGATTCTATTCTATTGTATTCTATTCTAAAATATATATAATATTCCATCAGATATAGCTAGTCCCAAATGAAGGAAGTAGAAATCCATTGATTTATTATCATTTTGTTCATTTTTGGAAAAAGCGTTTCAAACCGTGCAATTTCTTTTCGACTTTGCAAATGTTTTTTTTTTGTTCTCTTACACAGTTTCGCGACGTTCAACAACTGTTTGCTTTTAAAAAGCTTGATGAAACCATCCGGTTAGAGAAACCATCAACATTTGAAATGAACTTTAAAAGAATTTCAAATGTTGAATATAAGAATCTAAGAATTTTATATTGAGTGCCTTTTTTAATACGTTATACCCATGCACTATTATACTGATGAACTGTTATACTGATGAACATTTTATTCTGATCGTACCGTACCTTATGTTGTTTTTATGACCATTGTGTCTGTTTGGCTTGAACCTTTATGAGTGTAGTTGAATTTTGTTGGCAGTGGCATGTGCAGTTTCATTGTACTTGTGCAATGACAATAAAAAATATTCTATTATATTCTATTCGAAATAATTCTTAATCCCCAAAAGTTGCCTATATAACACTAATTTGACACGTATATTTATTCATTTTTTGTAATGATAATATTCCATTAGGTATAGCTAGTCCCAAATGAATGAAGTAAAAATCCATTGATTTATTATCATTTTTTTTTTTTTTTCATTTTTGGAGAAATGTTTAATATTATTTCTTTTAGGCTTTATGGTTCCTGTTGTTTTGTTTTTTGTTCTCTTGCATATTTTTGCACAAACTATTTTCAATATCTGTTTGCTATAATAATGCTTGATGAAACCATTCTGTGAGCATTCAACAACAACTATATTTGACAACACAAACACCAAAGCTCTACTTCCACCGACTTGTTTTTGTCCTCACCATGTGCTACCATCTCTACACTCACTGTTGTTGTCTCCCTCTCTCTCTTATATTGAGTGCCTTCAATTCATTTGCATCCCCCCTCCATGTCAATTAATTAAGTGCACGCTTTTCTTTGGCCGTGCACACCAATTAGCATGAGATAAATATGCATTAGTCAAATTATCTTGTCTCGTCTTGCACTCCCCCCCTGCACACTGCACCCCTGGTCTAATGTTAACTGTAATTTGTGACATGAGTATTTTCAAATGCGTGTTAATTAGGGCTCAGGTATGAGGCTTTACCTTGATACGGGACCTGAAGAACGTGTCTAAGTGTTTCTATACGGCCAGTGCATGGGATTCCGACATGTTTATGTTCAAATTGCATGAATGAAAATGAAATAATGTGTAATTGAATAACACCTATAGATGTGATCCTTTAAAAAAAAAACAGAGAACACACTTAAAAAAATAAAATTAAATAAAATAAAAAAAAAAACCCATCTCTTTTCTCATAACATGATGCCGGCCTTCTCGAAACTTCCTGCAAGATAATCAAATAATGGGCCCAGAAGTCGATTTTCTCTAATAGGCATGGGGGCAATTCAAACGATAGACTTCATAGCATTACATCACTCACAGAGCACTCTGACAAGCCATTTACTGTCAATGAATTACCTCACTGCCCATAAAAACTAAACTAATGTGAAATATCACATATTTTAATCAACTTGGAGGAAGGAAGAAAAAGTATTGCTCTTCTCAAATATTTGGATCAAGGCCGGACGTTTTCGCCGGCAAAGCCTTAATCAAATTAACATGGGACTATATTTGATTTGCGCCCATTAAAAACTCTCAGCTTTATGGCGGATTTCCTAAAAAGTATCATCGGAGGTTAATGACTGGCGTAAAAGGAAGCGTGCGGCTTTTTTAATTACGTGTGGACAGTGTTTTATCGTCTGAAACTAAATTCTGGAAAGTGATTTTTCAACCGGTTCTTTTACTGCAACTTGGCCTTAAATCTAAAGGAGGAGCTTTGTCTAAAGGACACAGACGCTTCATTTAGTGTTTCTGTAAAACTAAGAGAGGAGATGAGGACGATAGGTTCATGTCCAAGCCTATTATATTTACTGCTATATATACACACTCTTGTGGAATGATTTATATTAATCATATTACTCAAGTATTCGCCTGAATAAAGCAACATTATTATAAAAAGATGGCTCACAGTCTAGTTTAAATTGTTTTTATTTTACATAAAGATGATACTTTTACAATCTTTTTTTAAGCACTTTCGACAACTCAAAGGAAAACAACAAGTTTCTTGACACAAATTGACAATTCAAAATTACTCCATTTAATAGTTACAAAATATAATTTCATAAATACATTAGTAAAACTTTGCAATAAGGGTCCCTTAATTAATGTTAATAAATGCATTATTATGCATTAATTAACAGTTTATTAATATGTTAATAAACTTTATAATGTATTACATATTACATATTAGTCAATGCATTAATAGGCAGTTAATTAATAATAAACGTAAGATAAACATTCATGGATTCATGGACACAGGGATTTGTAATGTGTTTCGATACAATTGATTTGTCCATTTTGATGCTGGTTGACCACAAGCTATTCAATACGTGTGCATGGGTTCGATCACAAAAAAAAAAAAAAAAAATTATATATTATCCGCAAAAGTTCCAAATAAAGCAGTGATGCCAAAACTTTGGTTAATTACTAATACCTGTGACACCAAGTTCAGACATCCCTGAGCTATAGAGCTATAAACTCAAACTTTTTATAATATCATTATTTCAGAGGTGTTTGGCACAGTTTAAATATTGTGTATTTTTACATTTCTCTTTTCAATTCCAAATTAGTTCATACAGTGGAGGGAAAACATCGACCTATTTATGTCACAGCAGTGAATCAAAAAGTGTGAACTGAGGGTGACCAATAGAAACGTTCAGCAAGGAATGACTACATTGAAAGCTTTCTGGACTGAATTTGGAAAGTGAGACTAGAGTAACAATAGATAAAAATTGATTTAATATTAATGATTCAAATATAGAGATAATGAGAGTTTCATGAAGTCATATGAAAAACCAGATTTTGTTCATAAACCACAGCACTGAAATCTCTCTTATAACAAAGCATGAGCGGTGTGTGTGTGTGTGTGTGTGTGAGAGACATAGAGAGAGAGAGAGAGAGAGAGAGAGAGAGAGAGAGAGAGAGAGAGAGAGAGAGACCTCTTGTTTCTTGACCCCTGGCCCTCAGAGCAAACTGGTTTACTCAGTCACCAGTTGACCTCCCCTGCATTCACCACTCCTCCAACTCTTCTTTCTGTCCATTTTCTCCATCTTTGTCATTTGTCTAGATTGAAAATAAATCACCTTATTCAAGATTAAGAGGCACAATACCTCAAACTGCTCATTTTTTTCTCTCTCTTTTGGACAAAATACTTGTTACTGTATTGGTTTGGGTTTGTGTAATGTGGGATATTTTTGGGGAAATATGTTTTCTGTTTGTTTATGGAAAGAAAAGCTGCTCTTTGTCAACATTATAAGCTTTTCCTTCCAAAATATGGGATATTTTTAAGTAACGGTGAAAAGGGTAGTCATGTATCAGCAGGAAATAATTTTTTTAAAGTGCAAAAAAAAAGAGAAAAGTTTTTAGAAGTTAAGTCTTTGTGAAAGAAAGTGAATAGAAATATAGTGAAAGAGTCAACCTGGAGGTCTTGAGTGGACAGAAAAGAGGGGATGGGTCACTTTGTCTGTGGTGGGTGTGAACGGCTGAAAAAGGGATGCCTGATGGAAGCTGAATGCCACCACCCAGTAGGCCGTGAAATCAGAAACCCTTGCCAACAAGAAAGCCACCCGCACACCAGCCGTCATCTGTGTGTGTGTGCGTGTGTGTGTGTGCGCGATTGTGTGGCCTCCTCTAGGGAAAGCGCAGTCATGCAAGGTATCACCCGGCTCCTCCTTCTCCTCCTCCTCCTCCCGGCTATCCTCTATCGGTCCTTGTCCCATTCTTTCACCCTCTGAATCACTGCATGTCCATCTTGTATGTATGACACACACCACGTTATTGCAGATATTTCAGGTTTCACTCTTTCTTTCTTTCTTTTTTTTTTTGCTTGCTTACAGGCTGGAAATATGTAATAAAATTTAGCCTCTCATCCTGAAAAATGTTTGTTGCTTACATATAAATTAGGGGAAAGTTTAGGAATTATCAAAAGTGCAACTTACCATAAGTAAATGAAAAGAGTGAATCTAAAATAACTACATAGACCAGACATAGGCAACTGGCGGCCCGAGGGCCACATGTGACTTATTTTGTGCAGCCCCAAAACAAATTCCCAAAAATTGTATTTCAAGAAGTAGGAAAGAATATAAAGCCCATATTAATACAGAAAAAAACTCCCGAAACACATGAATCGACAACAAAGTACACAAAAATGTTTGAAAAATGCACAAAATGACCATAACACATTATAGAATAACCCCAAAAACACACAAACTGTAAACCTAATTACACAAAATGAAAGGAAAATACAGAAAACAACTACAAAAATACAGAAAGTGACCTCAAAAATGCACAAATCGACAACATAACTGCAGAAAATTACAGACAAATACACAAATTACAACAAGAACACAAAAAGTTTCAAAAATACACATTAACTCCCAAAACACACAAAATGACTACAAACTGACAAAACAACAAAACCACAGACAAAGACAAAAAAGACAAAAATGTAACACCTACATCGCATGGTCATGGTAAAGCTGTGGACTTGAGCATGTATATATTTACAAAGAGCCATTTTGGGAACATACAAGTTTACTTTATTTACGTTTGTCCTTTAGGTATGTATAAAAAAAACAGCACACACAACCATCCCCTCCTTTTCCCTTTCGCCTCTTCCTATCCTTTTCTTTTCGACTTTAACAAACTCTCCACTTTTCTAAGCCTCTGGGTTAGCGGGCCTGATTACCATGCTGCGGGTGACTTTTCCCCTCTTGTCTCACTCTCAGTCTTTCTAAAAGGGTACTTAATAAAATTCGGAGTCTTCGTGTGTGTGTGTGTGTGAGAGAGAGAGAAAGAAAGAGAGACTTTTCCCTTGTTTGTTGCTCCCACTGTCTCGACTTAATAAAATCTCAAGTCCTGGAAGGCCGAGTCACAAAATCAACGCACGTATCTGCAACACACACACATGCATGTCCCCTAATTTCCATTAGAGATGGGGGAAGCTTTCACAAACTAACGTCTGGAGCTTCACTTCATTTTCGCTCCAATCTGCTGAAGTATCTGGTTTGTTCAGACATAAAGTCAAAGAGAAAGGGCAGGAATAAAAGAAGAAGCCGTGCATTACTGGCAGATTGTAACAAACAGAAGGAGAAGAAGATAAATGAAGCTCAAACACGACCAACAATATTGAGGGTTTTTTTTAGAACGAAGTACACGTTTTGATTCAATCTAGGTTAAAAAAGTCTGACAGAAATGTTGTTTGTAGTTTGCAAAGACTATCCATGCTTTTAAGTACTGTAACTTAACAGTGACAATATTTGTTAAAATATGCTGTTTTTTGGAAAAGTGTAGAGCTGCTTGTTTGTATTTTAGTTTTGTTTTTTAAATCAACCTGGCACAACACATTTGATAAGATGAATGTGACAAATTACTTCAAGAAAATAGAATATTACACAAATATGACAATTGTCTAAATAAACGAAGTCTATACATAATATTTAAAAAGACGACAAAATAAATCTTGCTTAAATTACTACGCGGAAGTCAAGGAAACTTCAAAGGAAACATCAAAGTGATCAGCAGACGACACTGACAAAGACTGGCAGTTGCCAGTCGAAACGTGAAGAGATCAAAGTGGATTTTCTAAGGAACAGTTGTCTGAATAAAGTAAACCATAACATATTATTCAAAAAGAATAAAATAAATAATATTGCTGGAATTACTACGCAGAAGTCACGAAACATCAAAGGAAACATCAAAGCGATCAGCAGATGCCACTCAAAGGGGATTTGCTAAGGAACAGTTGTCTGAATAAATGAAACCTTAACATATTATTCAAAAAGAAGAAGGGAAAAAATGTTGCTAGAATTACTACGTGGAAATCAAGGAAACTTCAAAGGAAACATCAAAGCCATCAGTAGATGAAGACTGACAGTTCTCAGGAGATCAAAGTGAATTTCCGAAGGAAAAATTGTCTGAATAAATGAAACCTTAACATATTATGACAAATACTGTTGATGGCTGCAGAGCTGATTTTGCTAATCATACATTAAAGTAAGGATTCTTGCACATTTCCTGAGAAATGTGCGTTTGTGGCTTTCACTCCTGCTTAGGATAAGTAGGTATTGAAGAGGGAGAGACAGATTGATGAAGGACGTTGGGTAACCCTTAACTGTATGCTCCCCAGACAGGCCCAATAAATAAAATTTAAAAAAAGTTTCTCCTGAACCTGTATAATCATTAATAGGAATTAAACATTCATCTGTAATAATAACACCCAAATATGGTCTTCCTTTCCTGATGTGAGACTAATCACTTTAGTATTAATGAAACTCTTTATTTCCCCGAGATGAGAAATTAATCAAAGATGGAGTAGGAGAAGGAGGATATTAAAAGTTGTAATAGGGCCATGTAATGAATTGCCCTCTCAGAAAGCATGTGACAAAGATAAACTCTTTTAAATTAAGATGAGTTTTTTGGTTATAGGGACGTCCTAAACGTTAAGATCAAATAGTAAAGAAAGAAATAAGATAAAATGTAAATAATAGGCCAGGAAAAGGGAAAGGGGCAAGAAGATTGATAATAGTGAAAAACTGAAAGGAAGCGTAAAAAAAAAGAAGACAGAAGAATCAAAGTAATAAATATTAGTGAGAAAAATGATAGGGGAGGAAAACCCTTCTCACCTTCCTCTCTTTTCCTCCTGACAACCTCCTCCGGCTGCTTATTTTCCCCTCACTGCTAAATTATTCAGAACCACTTCTGCAGCATGCTTGATTAGGTTTTCATTTCTGCAAATTACCATTCGGAAACGCGCCACGCTACTGAATCACATAACCACTACAAGCCACAAAGCTGTTTACCTGCTGTTAGACAGCGAGCGGAGGAGATATGGGAAGAGCTACAAAGGCAGCATAAATGATTGCATTATAGCTTAATCATTTCTTTGTATTGTTGTGATCATTATGTATCATAAACCTCTTTGTCAACACTGGTAATTCTTCAACAGCCATGCCAGTAAAGCATATTTTAATTGAATTGCAAATTAGGAGCAGAAACAGAATGATCGTGAGAGGTAAAAACAAAGGAGGAGAGGAAGACAGCAACAGGATAAAGGGAGACGTGTGGCCTATAGGGGCTACATCGTGTTGTGCTATGATTGGACACTCAATATAAATGAAAGGGATAGCAAACATTTAGCATTTAGCTTAGGGTTGACATGTTGGCATGACGAGTTAAGAACTTTTATTACCACTGATCGCTATTATTCAAAAAGAAGACAAAAATAATCTTGCTGGAATTACTACGCGGAAGTCAAGGAAACTTCAAAGGAATCATCAAAGCAATCAGCAGACGCCTCTGATGAAAACAGAAGGAGAAGATACAATCTTGGTTTAAGAAGTCTGACAGAAATGTTGCTTGTAGTTTGCAAAGACCGTCCATGCTGTTTAAAGTTAATGTGTTTTAAGTATTGGTATTTACAGCTGTTTGTTTTGTTTTTTAAATCAACCTGGCACAATATTGTCTAAATAAATGAAGCCATAACATATTATTTAAAAAGAAGACAAAAATAATCTTGCTGGAATTACTATGCAGAAATCAAGGAAACTTCAAAGGAATCATCAAAGCGATCAGCAGACGCCTCTAATAAAGACTAGCAGTTGCCATTCGAAAACATGTCAGGAGATCAAAGTAGATTTCCTGTGAGCAGTTGTCTGAATACATGATACATTAAAATGCTTTACACATACGTTGTTAAATTCAGCCACAGTGATCAAATGATTATGTGAAAAATAAATTGAACAGTATGAAGAGTGAAAGTTTGCTACTTCCGCGTAAGTTTACACTTTTTCGTGCTTCCTATTTAGATGACTCTACTATGGAGCTATTAAACATCACGAAATCATACCAAACAATGTAAAAAGGGTTAATCAAGTCAACTACTGTTATTTATTTTATATTTATGAGCTTCAGATGACTAACGGATGCCACGAGGGTTACGCTAAAATCATGCAAGATTACATTGCAAGAAATTTGACATGTCCGTGAGCCATTATTAGAAAAATTACTTTGGGAGTACAGTATTTGTCATGTAGCTATTTCAATTTCATTTTCAGTACAATACTATACACCAAGCAGCTAATCACCCTCAAGTTTTGCAAGGAATCCCATGTAGGCGTGTGGTTAGCATGACATTCTGAACAAAGAAATATGAAATATTTTAGACAGACATTCAGTCAGCTGTTTTCTGGGGAAAAATTGCATGTAAATGCGTGATGTTGTTCCAAAACCTACATGCGAGGTGTTTTTATGCCATACTTTGGGCCTGATCAGATTGTTTTTTCCATTTCAGAAAGGCAATTCTGCTTTTTGTAGTCGATTTTCGATTTATCAGTAAGAAATGCAGCTAACTAGAGGCTACACTGTACATGGAGCTATTTGTGCATCTGTGCAATAGTTGGGTCTAAATGAAGGGTTTGTCCTCTCTGACTGTAGCTTCTGGAGTCTCCAGCAGAGCCTTCTGCATGAAGCCCACCATGACTATGATCAGCATGTAGACAGGAACCTATAGTGCAGGCAGCAGTTAGGAAAATGATGGTGGTTAGACAAAGGATCATGCATGTTAAGGCCTCGTAAAGGTAGTGGGAGCCGCATGGTGAGCGTCATCTGGTTTGTGTTGGACGGTAGGAACTTGTTTCACATTGCAAACTGTGCCAGGACAGTATGATTAGAGCAGGCAAAGGTCTGAAAAGGCGTGACAGCCACAGCTGCGCGTAATGCATATGTTTATCTGTGTATTTTTGCTCGTAAGCAGGAGTTCTCGCCATATGTGGGCAGGAGTCGTCTCTGAGGTGCATTGGGGCAGCAGGTTCCCGACAAGTCAGATTCACTGCAATGATTCTCTATTAAAGCTGCAAACCCCGTTAATTTTTTTTATTAGTGTATGCCTCATAGTTCAAAGATTCAAACATCCTTTCGACCAAAACGGAAGGAAAAAGGTTAAAAAAAAAAGTTACTTTTCACCACCAAGAACCGTAAACAGCCCATTTATTGAATTTTTCAGGCATTGCATTGTGAGATGTGGAGTCACAGAGATGGGTGATTAGAATTGTTTTAACTTCATATCACGGGGAATACTGGGAACAAACTAGAACAAAATTATTGTCAAGCAAATTACTTTTCTTGTTGTCTGGTGACGAAAACCTAACAAATCAAGGTGAAAATCAAGTAAAAACGCTTCTAATAGGTATCTGTTTACTGGACTCCACATCCCACAATGCAATGTGTGAAAATGTCAACGACTGGAGTGATTATGGTGGAAATAAAAACAAACTTTAAGACATTGATGAATGAGGTACACTCAAAATCTATGTCTGACGTCAAAATGAGTATGTAGTAGGAGTGTGATGATATCTCGATACGGCAATATATCACAATATTTTTCTGCACGATCGATTATCGATATGCTCACACTAAGTATCAATTTTTTTTTTTATTGATAGAAATACCCTGATGTATACTATATCGGGACATTTCCTAAGTATGGATGGTAGGCACACTAGTCATACTCAACTGCCCCATGATGCATTGCGAGTGGAACGTAAAATCATCCTGGGACCAGCTTCAAGCTAAAAGTCAAACATCCCCTTTTCAAAACAAAAGCATCACTTCTTGTCTTCCATTAGTTTTTTTTGTTTCGTAAATAGATCTCTTGTTTTGAAGTAGAAGTTTTGTCAGTGGCACAACATCGGCATGAAATGTGTTTCCATTAATTTTTTGGATCAAATGACTACAAGTTGATATTCTACTTGGTCACTTTCTCACTTAAAATGCTTTCAAAACTTACATGTGGCGAAACACTAAGGTGGCGAATCAACGGAGCCTCATGTGCTTCCGGTTTTTGGTCGAAATGCATCTTGGGAAACTTCAAAGTATACTTCAGTAGGAACGGTCATCATCCTAATTGTCCTAATCATACTTATAGTGTATAGTAGACGGTATACTCATTGAGTGTGTAGTGCATAGTACGATGTTTGCCATTTCAAACACAGCCTGTGATTGTATTTAATTAAAAAAAATAATCGGGTGTACGAGCTTTAACCTTTGTCCTTTCAAACACTGGAACAAAGTTATTAAAACACAAACAAATAAAATATAAATGCATAGGTTTTTTTTTTCATGCCTCATTTGTTCTAATATTGCTGTGGGTAGAGTTTAGATTTATTGCAGGGCGTGTATATAGACAGCTAATCAGCCACAGACCACAAAGGGCCCCTCTGTGGCTACAAGATAAAGATAAGCATCATCACACTGCGCACACACACACACACACACGCACACACCTGTAGCTGGCCGATAAGCTGAGGCCTTTGATAATAGAAACAACAGGTCATAATTTACTACTTATAGCTGCAGACGAATATCTACTGATTATGCTTTCCTCAGGAGTGTCGTATGTGTGTGTGAGAGAAAAGAAAAGAACTGTTGGGCAGTTGATTTGTGTTGCCACGCTGATGAAAGCAATTTGTTACTGAGTTGCTCCACTTTTGTCACACGCTTCCGTGTCCCGTGTGCGGCTGCTTCTGCATCATATTGTAAATGTGCTGCTGCGACGTAGATTTACGAGCGACTCCCATGGAGAGGCAAGTAACACAATCCTTCCTGTAGCCACTGACAATGGACGGCGGATTAACGGTGCGCCTTCAGACCCCCCCCCACCCCCCCCCCCACACCCCCTACCTCACGATGTCTCCCTCCTTGTTAAAATCAAGCTCCTAATTAGTGTGGGTGGAATACAGTGATATACTAGCCTGCTGTCACTCTAAAGCATGGCAATGAAAAGAAGGACATTTGTTTTAGAGGTTTTTCTCTTTTGTTGGCCGTGTTGTCTGCAGTGTCCGATTCCTTATCTGACCCACATGCACCGTCTTACATGGTGCCTCGTTCCTCATTTAGCGCAACGGCTCCTTTTCTTTCTGCTTGTCTGACGCTCAGAGCTGCATAAAGACCTCTGTAAAGAAAAAACTAATTCATTCCAGCGATAACACACACTTTGACAAAGTGAGATCTTATTAGTTCAATTGTTTTGTAATCAATTCAATTTAAAGAACTTTATTTTTCCTTTGTTGCAGATTGCAAGTGCTATAAACACAGCATAAAATGCTATAAAGACCACAGACACATGCGTACATGTGACACATCTTACATCTCAAATAAAAAAAGCTCTAAAAAAGTGTCTTCCAAAAAACCTGCAACATGCAATATACATTATTTGAGGTGTTAAATAAAAAAAATCAACTCCTAAAAGAAAGTTCAAAGTCAGTCAGTTTATGTTATGGTTATTGGAAAAAAAGAGTAGATATATCATAGTTGTAACGTACATTTCAAGAATTAAGATTTAATTTCAGGTTTGTTTGTTTTTTCTTTGTAGACTCAAGAAAGAATTAGCATTAAAAACTTTATAAAATTGTTGATTTTTCATTTTCTGTTTCCAAAGAAAAAACAAGAAACGCGTGAAGATGAAAACAAAAGACAAAAAACACCAGTTTTGCTCATATTTGTGATTGGAAGTTGGTGTTTTCAAAGTAAGAGCGTGTTTGAGGATCGTGCTGTGTTTCTGGCAAGAGGGAACGTCTTCCTGTGGTTTCCCAAAGAGTCTTTGAACCTTACTCATACCATGCCCTCTTCCCCGAGACACACTGTTTTATTGTTTCAACAAACTGATCCATGTCCATTGACTTCTGTTACACAGAAGAAACACGCTCTTAATTTGAAAACGGCAACTTTTGGTTGCACAGTAAGTATTTATTAGTTTCTGTCCTCTTCTATTTTTTTTTTACCCTGTCTGCACATGCTGTCAAAGGTCAACACTACATGTAGTTTTGCGACAGCAATACATGTTTTATTATTGCAATTAAATCAATAAATGTATTTTATTGCATAATTGTGACCATCACCAACCCTCCCTATTAAAGGGAGAATATAAAAAGATAAGTCAGTGTTACGGTGAAGGGGAAAGGAACAGGAAAGAGGGATTTAGGGTGGGACAATGGAAGGGGTAGGGAAGAGTCAACTATTTTAATTTGAGAGTGCAATGTGATGATACAGTTGTGCATATTGTTGTTTCTGACTTTTAGCATTCTTTTTTTTGAGGGGTTTTAAAAATTGAAAATGAAAATCAACTGGTTTTTAAAGTTTTATTTTCCCATGATGAATAAAAATGCCTTGAATTCTAAACCTAATTTTGGAATTTTGAAATAAAAAAATCCTTTTCTGAACGGAAAATCCCATGACCAAAACATCCACTGACCAAAGTGTCGTAAATTCATGGATCGGGCAGAAGTGTGAGAAAAGTAAATAACGTAACTATGTGTATGCTTAAGAAAATGGTTCATAGAGCAGCTTTAACCTTTCTTGTGCATTCATTTGTTTTTGCTGCTAAATCTGCATCTCTTCCCCTGCTTGCTCTCTCTCTCTCTCTCCCATGCAGCACTGAGGCCATAGATCTCTCTAACAGCCACTATCTGCAGCCCCGAGCTCTAATGAGGCATCATAAGGCGAACAGTTTGCAGCGCTGCAACGCTCCTCTTTTATTTGCCAAACCATATCTCTTCTTACACCCCCCTCTTCCAGGTTGCCCTCTCTTCCTCTCTCAATTGCTCTATCAGTCTGCCCCTGCTCACCATATCTCCTCTCTCTGTCTCTCTTCTCCTCTTGTGCTCTCCATCTCCTTCCCGTCTCTCTCTCTCTCTCTCTCTCTCTGGCTCTCTCCGCCATTGTGTTTTATCTCTCTTCTCATTCACCCGTTGAGCTCCCTTCACCCTCTCCCTCTGGTTTGAATCATATCTGGTCGTCTACATATGCTAAAGCCTGTGTAATTACAGCAGCTCTTAAATAAAGACACGCTCTTAAAGCTGTCGGCTGAAATCACAGCCAAACAAGGCAGGAGGGGCCTCCCAGCAGCTACAAAGCTGTCATAGATAGCCATAGATCATTAGTGCGAATAAAGAGTGAGGAGCAGGGAGTGAAAAATATTTTATTTTTTTTACATGTGCACTAGGCAAGGTGAATCTACCTAATCCAAAGTTTAATAATGCTTACACTTAGCTTAACTTGTGAGTTTAGGTGGGTGGACTAAAGGAAGATCATTGCGTGCAGGTGAGAGGTTTAGGTTTAAATGATCTCTGAAGTAATTTTTCACTTTCTCACTTTTATATATCATTATAAGAGTCAGTTTCAATAGATTTTAGATCATTTCTAACATCATGTTATTGTCTTTATCAAAAAAAACAAGAACAAAACCTTTTTTTCAGGGGAGAAGTTTAGGAGAATGTGTCGCAAAACATGTTTATCCTCAAACTAATGATTTAGTTTTAAATCGCTGGTAGCCTAATATTAGCATTAGCTAGCATTAGCCTAATATTAGCATTAGCATTAGCATTAGCATTAGCATTAATCTAGCATTAGTACTATGACAATTTGCGCACCCCACGGGAACCTAGGCAATAGAGTTTTGAGCTACAGGGACATTATATACTGCACTTTGATTTTGTTTCTTTAGCCTGCAATTGACTAAAATCCTTAGTATATTGTACGGTATCATGAGCCTAATTTCAACAAGCATTTGCTTCAGCAGATCCTACAACCCTGTACAGGTTAAAGTAAAAGCAATGATTAAATAAATGAGGTTTAGTTAATATCGTTGATTCTACTTTAGTCAACCACACCTTATACATCTGGGAATGAACACAATTTCTCACTCAGGTTTTCCTACAATCAGAAAAGTAGGGTTTTAAACTCCTGACCTTAAATATGGGAGGAAGTATCGCTAACCACCCCACCAAGATAAAATACAACCTTACATCAACAAACTTGCTTGTGTAAATTTTTGTCGGACTTTATGCGGTTGATGGATCCGGCCCTCGTGGCAATGGTATAAATCAACTCCTGTGTCAAAGAAAGAGTTTCCTCTCCGTTAACAAAGACGTCAATTGAGTCTTGATGTATTCCCAAGGCCATAACGTCTTCCTCTCTCTCTCTCTCACCGTATACGCCGGTAAGGAATACATTTCATCGTCTTTGCTCCTGTATTCCATCTGTCTATCTATGTGTAAACCAGGAGCGACTAGAGTTTAATGAGAGATCCATGTGATGGGCTTCCACTACAGTGGCTGTTCCCACACATTCCTCAACTTGTTTTTTTTTATCTTGTCAAACCTCCCCAATTATCTTCTCTTTTTTTTTTTTTTGCCAGATTTTTTTGGATCTATACAGGCAGCTAAGTGAGTGTTGTATATCATAACTGACTTAAATCCATATTTTATAGTTTTATAGGCCTGGAGATTCTGTTCTTCCATTTTTTCTCCTCTCGCAGTCCAACAACATGTGTGACAGTTTGTTTTAAAACTTTCTAAAGTTACTGTAGAATTGACAGTGCTTTTGTTCTAAACTTTTGATAAATCGTCCACCTGTCAAGGTTGAACCCCTATCACCATGACGACCATTGCTTTTATGGGTATTTGAACTTTTTTGAGTATATTTCTAAATCAGTACTTGTATTTAAGTATGTTTTAAAAGAAGTAAGATAATTAGTTACATTTACATTACATCCCACCGTGACTGAGTATATATTTTTTTTTTATTTCCGTTTCACTGAACATAATTCTGATCAATGCCCAGTCACTTTCTTCAGTTCAGGTTGGGGTTTTTCTACCTATTATGTTTATACCCACATGGCACATTTGGCATGGCATTGTTTTAAAGTTCATAAATCTAGCTATATGTAGAGAACACTTTACTTGAAGTTTCATACATGAGGCTGACATTACACTGTCATTATCATGATATGACACATTAGCATGAAGAAGGTGTAATGAAGGCTGTCATTAAGTGTTGTTCGTTACCCTAACCCCATGTTACCCTAACCCCTAATCTCAACCTTAACCCTAACCTTAACCCTATCTACCCCTACCTAATCCTAACCTTAACCCTAACCCTAACCCTTAACCGTAACCCTACCTAACCCTACCTAACCCCTAACCTTAACCTTACCTAACCCCTAAACCTAACCCTACCTAACCCCACTAGATCGGTGTCATAATTTAGCAAACGACACTTAATGACAGCTTTTATGACAGTGTAATGTCAGCCTGATGTTTAAAACGTTAAGTAAAGTGTTAATGAATTGTTTTATTTTGAATTGAATTTATTGGTAATTCCAGCAAGTTCATTTTGGCTTCTTTTTTTAATAACACTGTAATGATAAGATAATAAATGAAAACTTAACATATGAATTCATTGGTGTTATTCAAGTTGAAAAACAATTGTACAATTTGACAAACCTTTTATTTTTGTTCCTTTGTGGACAATAAATTAAGTTCCAATTGTGCAAGATTTGGTCTCTTCCTTTTTATGTTTACACATGAGATGTTTACTGTATGCAAGGGCACATTGGCAAGATTCATTACCAAAAATAAACATGGGTGGTGAAAGTAACTAGTAGCTTTTACAATGAGTACTATTTAATTGAGCTACTTTTCACTTGTACTTGGGTATTATATATATAACTAACATGTACTTGTACTTGAGTACTATTTCAATCAAGTAACAGTACTTCTACTTGAGTAGGACATCAGTACTCTTTACACCTGGATTATCATTTTTGGCAAATTCCTCCTGGTTCAACATCACTTTATTCGTTCTCTCTCTCTCTTTTCTGCAACCTCCCCCCTCATTTTCTCCACCTGCTTCCATTTCTCTCCCTCTTTCTCTTTCTTCCTCCACTTGTGTAATTCATCAGGACAAGCAGCAGTTCAGATTGATCAGCCTCTAAAGGCTGTGGCCGTGCGTGCTGCTGATGTTGCAGTAACCTCCGCTGAATAGTGAGCAGTCACATGTGAGCGTCACCGAGGGGAAAGTGGAAGGGACATTTTTTAAAATGTATTAATCGTCGCGGTAACAGGGGATGAGACGAGCTTATCTTTTGAGAGAGACACACACATGCACACACACTGACATCACATGCCCACACACACACACACAAGCTGCATTCCAATATTTCAAGGGTTCAGCCCAAGTGCTACACACTCCCCGTCCTAGCCAAACACACACAAACACACACCGCCACCACCAATGGGGAAATACAAAGCAATTCATCACTAATCACTAGACTCCCTAACTTTGTATTCATCTGGATTTTCTTATGATTAATAGCTTTCCGCAGCGAACTTTATCTCTCTGAAAATGACATTTGACTGTGTGTGTGTGTGTGTGTGTGTTTGGCAGTATAAGCAGACATAAACCACTGTTTAATTGTTTTGGGAGAAAATGTCGGATTAGTAACAAGATTACCCATCCTATTCCACACTCTAGCTCCTTTATTTCTTTGTCTTTGGCTTTCTTTTTGCTCTTTTGTATTCCGTTGTCTATACCTGGGCAGGATGTGAGACTCAGGAGGGGGGGAGAGGACAACAACAGAACAAAGGGGAGGGCAATATTAAGTGCTTTATGAGGCTTTATTCTTCTGTTTATCGATCAATTATAATTCTGAACATTATATCTGCGTGTGTTGTTTACTGTTTGGGGATGCATCACAAGAAAACGATAATATGTTACGGTTTAATTTATTCAAAAAACTGTTTTTTCAGTTACTTTGATCTCGACAACCAGTCTTCTTCAGAGGTGTCTGCTAATCACATTGATGTTTCCTCGACTTCCACGTAATAATTCCAGCAAGTTCTTTTTTTCTTCTTTTTGAATAATATGTTAAGTTTCATTGATTCCGACAACTGTTTTTCAGGAAATTTACTTTGATCTCCTGACATGTTTCAACTGTCAATTACCAATCTTCTTCAGAGGTGTCTGCTGATCACTTTGCTGTTTCCTCGACTTCCGCGTAATAAATCCAGCAAGTTCATTTTGCCTTCTTTTTGAATGATATGTTAAGTTTTATTGATTCCGACAAAATGTACTTGGATCTCCTGACATGTTTCGACTGTTGACTGCTAGTCTACTTCAGAGGCGTCTGCTGATTGCTTTGATGTTTTCCTTGACTTCCGCATAATATTTCCAGCAACTTCAATTTGTCTTCTTTTTGAATAATATGTTAAGGTTTCATAAATTCAGACAACTGTTTTTTAAGGAAATTTACTTTGATCTCCTGACATGTTTCAACTGTCAACTGCCAGCCTTCTTCAGACGCGTCTGCTGATCGATTTGGTGTTTCCTTGACTTATGCGTAGTAATTCTAGCAATTACTACATATGACTTGTTTACTTAAAAGTTTTTGGGACTAATCTAACATTATTTAACTAACGCCGCTTAGGATTTTGATAATCTATGATCGAGCTGATAAGGAGAACAAGGACAAGGCGGAGGTCGAGGCCCGTAGGGAAAAGGAGACCAAAAACGGAGGAGTAGAAGAAGAAGAAGAAGAAGCAGGGAAACTGGCAAGTAGAGGAGAGGTGACAAGGCATCGGGGACAGACAGAAGCATGAATAATTTATCAACACTTCTGATGGACAGATTAGGGGAAAAAATGAAGAGAGACGGAGCGAGAGAAAAGAGGATGGGGTGGAGGGGAGAGAGAGGGAGAGAGAGAGAGGAAGCGAGATTGAAAGCGGAGGAAGAGGAGGAATGAAATGACAAACAGAAAGAGAAGAAGAAAACAAGTGAAGGGTGGAGGGGGCCACACACTGGAGCTCTTTGATCCTAACAAACCCCTCTCACCCTGACACCACCGAGCCATCTGTGGCCCGCACCGTGTGTGTGTGTGTGTGGAACAGAGGAGACAATGACAAAGGATAGGCAGAGAGGAACAGACACAGAGAGAAACACAGGGCTGCCATAATGTGTTTTTATGTTCTCACTTAACTGAGTCAAATTGGATTTGCCTGTTTTAAAGGTTTTTATGTGAAAACATGAATTAAATAACGGATGTAAAATCATGCAATGCAATTGAAAAGGTATAATTGCCTAAACAAGATTAAAATCTCTCCTTGATATTGCAAAAATAAATAACCGCTGGTAGAGATTGCAAGGACACAAACGTAAGTCTGATAATACATATGTGTACCATTATCATTTGTTTTAAAACCATTTAGTTCCCAGTATTGTGAATATGTCAAAAAAGTGTGTAAGTGTGTTTGTGCTCGTATGTGTGTGTGCGTGCATGCGTGCGCGTGCTGCGTCATAGTTCACCATCCCACTTAATACAATGCAGAATTGAAAGTAAATGATTACAGTACTCATGTTACTGTCAACGAATAGCTTTTTTGAGTCTATTTCTACATCAGTATGTTTAAGTTTTAAAAGAAGTAATTTGTTTCATTTCTACACCTAACCGTTGCTGTGTAAATTATTATTTTTTGGGATTATTTCTTTATCTCCATTTCATGTATTGAAATGGATACATATGGATTATGTATTGAACATAATCGTCGTAGTCATGGTCGTACTATTTCTGATCGACGCCCAGCCACTTTCTACTTATATTGTTACAAACATGGCACATTTGGCATGGCACTGTTTTTAGAGTTCATAAATGTATTTATACTTGTAAAGAAAAGTTTCTTCCAAAATAAAAGACAAATCCTATTTATTTATTTTTGACCAGCTGTACGCGACCCACCCAGTACAGGTCCGCGGCCCACTTTTGGGTCCCGACCAACCAGTTTAGAATCACTGCTTTACACCCCTGATACAATGGTAATATGCTGAGATGTCATGTACACAAACACAATCTGCCTGCCTGACCCCCATTATTAATTCACATCAACTATCATCATCTATACATTTTTGACTCTTCTTCACCTGCTTTAACTTTCACATGTTCTTTTTTTTTTTTTTTACCGTCTCGTTTTCTCTTCCTCCTCCATCCGGGCCTCGCCGTGCACCTGCCTTCTAATAATAAAGCCTGCACTTTTCAGCTTATACCACTGATGGTGTGTGTGTGTGTGTGTGTGTGTGTGTGTGTGTGTGGTCAGTGTGTGGTACGTTGACATTATTCCTCGGCCTTTCTGTGCCATAGACAACAGGTATGTCAAAGTGTTTACCACACACACTCTAATACATGAAACACACACACACGCGCGCACACACGTGACCAGCAGACCCTAACATTTACTGTTATCAGAGGAAATCCACTGCGATGCTGCGCCAGGTCTCAGAGGCGTTTGACCCGACAACCACGGTCGTCAAAAGCTGATCTGACATTGACACAAAGTCAGTGTTTTTCTTTCTTTTTAAACAAAGATTTTCAAAGATATTGGGACGTTTTTATTGTTTTTGTACGAGTCGCAACAAATCCATGTGAAATTGAGAAAGAGCAGTTACTTTATACCTAATATATCAGAGCCATGCTATGTAATTACTAGATTAGCGTAGCAATTAGCATAGCTAGAAGCCATTTAAAGCGGAAAAGATTTGTTTATTTTGACTCGGCCTGATTATATATTCAGATGTTTATATGAGTTTTAAACATAAATAAGAAGTGGTAGATAGATAGATAGATAGATAGATAGATAGATAGATAGATAGATAGATAGATAGATCTATAGATAGATAGATAGATAGATAGATAGATAGATAGATAGATAGATAGATAGATAGATAGATAGATAGATAGATCTATAGATAGATAGATAGATAGATAGATAGATAGATAGATCGATAGAAAGATTGATAGAAAGATAGAAAGATTGATAGATAGATAGATAGATAGATAGATAGATAGATAGATAGATAGATAGAAAGAACTATAGATAGATCGATAGATAGATAGATAGATAGATAGATCTATAGATAGATAGAAAGAACTATAGATAGATAGATAGATAGATAGATAGATAGATAGATAGATAGATAGATAGATAGATAGATAGATAGATAGAGAGATAGATCTATAGATAGATAGAAAGAACTATAGATAGATAGATAGATAGATAGATAGATCTATAGATAGATAGATAGATAGATAGATAGATAGATAGATAGATAGATAGATAGATAGATAGATAGATAGATAGATAGATAGATAGACAGACAGATAGAACTATAGATAGATAGATAGATAGATAGATAGATAGATAGATAGATAGATAGACAGACAGATAGAACTATAGATAGAACTATAGATAGATAGATAGATAGATAGATAAATAGATAGATAGATAGATAGATAGATAGATAGATAGACAGACAGACAGACAGATAGATCTAGACACAGATAGAACATAGATAGATAGATAGATAGATAGATAGATAGATCTATAGATAGATAGATAGATAGATAGATAGATAGATAGATCTATAGATAGATAGATCTATAGACAGATAGAACTATAGATAGATAGATAGACCCATAGATAGATAGATAGATAGATAGATCTATAGATAGATAGATAGATCTATAGATAGATAGAACTATAGATAGATAGATAGACCCATAGATAGATAGAATATACTGTATCTACTTAAGAAGAAGTTAAGGCATATTCTGTATATAAAAGGTCAAGTACAACAGTGCAAAGGCTAAATTAATAAAAACAACAACAAAAACTTACTGTTTCACATCTGGTTGAGACTTCCCTATAGCTATAGCCTACATCTATTGGCTCCCTAACCAACAAAATAATAAAAAAAAATAATAATTTTGAATAAATAAAATTCAAATAAAATAATTTTCTAAACATGAATATCAAACAAAGTTTCATCCAACACCATCATGTCTTTGGACAATCAAAAATCAACTATCCATTTGGCTCTATCCAAAGAAACAAGGGACACCTAGTTAGTGTTGATATGACAAAATAAAATTGTTTTCTTGGTGGCAATATTTCACTTATTGTAGCTTTTTTTCCCCTGTTAGATCCAAAAAGCCGGCATGAACAGAGCAAGAAGAAAGAAAACCCTAAAGATAAGACAAACTACATCAGACTCCAACACAGCGTTGGTGCTTCTGGTCGAGTTATAAATACAAACATTCATAAAAGCTATTTAATTATTACACAATCAACCATTTTTTTGTAATTTTTATTAATTGTCAGTGCTACCAGAATTGGTCTCTTTTCATTAAAAGAAGAATAAAGCAGAGATGTTGAGTTAAGCACTTGGTTCCACACACACACACACACACACATGCACACACACACACACACACACATGCACACAGTCCCTCCCCTGTTGGGTGTAGAGGAGAATCAATAAGTCTTTGAATGAGGGTCAGAAGGGTTGTCTGCCCAGGGAGAGCTGACAGATTTGCTCTCTTTTGCTCTGCTAAGCCCCTGCCTGCTTCTAACACCATCTGACACACACACACACACACACACACTCACACACACACACACACGCACAAATAGATATGACACATCACCAAGAGGACAGAATTCCGAACATTTTTGCAGCGGGGTGTGATATTAGACGTTTCACATCGAAGTGAACCCTGCTGTTGCACCCTGCTGCGTTTGTGGATGTATGAAGCATATTTGAGCGTTTTGTTCGTTGTGTAAAAGACAAATGTGCGGCGGGGGCGCCTGTTTGGACAGGAAAACTGTTTCTGCCGATATTCTTGATCAATCTCGTAAGTTACGGTGTAACAAAGCATCCCTCAGAGAGCGCGTAGAGAGAAGAATCCAACACAGGATGAAACGAGGGGATGTTTTCAAGAGGAAATTGATCATTTTTAATATTGTAACCACAAATTAAACTGCAGAACTTAGGTTTGGGCGTAAAGGAAGAGAAGTTGAATGTGGACCGAAGAAAAAAATCCCATTCCTCACTGAAACTAAGCTGAAAATGTCTCTTTTTGGTTCTACTTTTAAAGAAAAATATTTAAATGGACCAAATTTCACATTATGTTCTGTACATCCTGGGTTCCCAAAGTAGGGTACAGGTGCCCCCAGGGGTTCGCCAATTGTCATAGAGTACATGAATAAAAAGTAAACATTGGAAACTAGAATATAAATCAAATATAAAACCTTCATGTATTGCCACAAATTACACATTAGCAGATGTAACACTACCCATATTACAAATATTAGTCTTTTTTTTTATTATTATATATTATTCCTCAACAGGATAGGTAAAATTCAGAGACAAATTTCCCTTAGGGCTACACTGTATGACATTACATCAATGAGTCGTGACCCCATTTTAATTTTAATATCACACTGTTTTGGCGTCTCCAGAGACTTTTTTTCTTTCTAGAATAGCTTTTGATAATGTTTGTAGTTGCCAGGATTAGTGCACAATGTGACAAGACGCGCCAGCTCAGACATTTTTATACAAACATTTTATTCTAACTAGATTTCTATTTGAGAAAGGAAGCATAGAATACAGTGGTTTAAAATAGTTTTGTGTCTGGTGTTATAATTTGAAAAATAATAATAATTAAAACATTTTAAAAGTAAATTTTTAATCACTACTTTTATTATGATAAATTATTAGACATTTCAGGGTTACCCCATTTGAATTCCAGACGAACCCCACATGGGCTCATGACCCCAAAGTTGAAAAACACTGCATACGTGCAGCATTTTGCTTGGATGAGGTGTATGGGAGTTTAGGGATTACTTTTGCATTATTGTGTATTTTCGTATCATGGTATTAAATTGTTGTTGTTCGAATAAATAATAAATAATAAAATAAAATAAATAAAAAAAGTGTGCAGCAGTAGGGGTACATGACGTCAGGTTAAAACCTGCAGTAAAAACAATTAAAAATTAGCATAAAAATATTAAATCAACAATATATGATTCAAAATCTCCCTCTCATTTATATGCAGTAGAGAAAAGAGTGACTTTACTTTAATTAAATATGTTCAGATTGGATGCAGAGCAGATTGGAGTTTTATTACTGTAATATAAATAATTACTATAATATTAAAAAAATATATATATATTTTTACAGAATGTAAATGTTTGTTTGCATGTTTACTGGTGGTAATCAAATAAAATTATTATATTTGTCATTTAATCTAATCACACAGTCGATTAGCGGTTGTGCATGTGCGTGTGCGCGCGTGTGTGAATAAATCATGTGTGCTTGTCTCAGTGCGTGCACGCCTGCGTAGTTAACATACTACTGTAGCAATTAGTAATCACCCATGGAGCTAATGACATCAATCAATGGGCTTTTAAAACCAGCCATTTGATAATTACAACCATCAATGGCCACCCATGGATTCATTATAATGATGCTTTCACTGGTATCAACAGCTCTCTGACTCAGTCTCTGTTGGTATATGCCCTTCTTCTTCTTATTATTCTTCTTTTTTTTATTACTAATATTCTATTGGGGAGTCAATTTACTCAATATAAATGTAAATAATATAATTACAGTGTGTCTGATAGTATTTTCTCTCTTCTTTTCATGTTGAACATACATTATAATTAATTAATATGCATAATTTTCATTTTGTGCATAAACATTCAAACTGTTGATAATATCTATTGCTCTTCATTTTCATATAATATATATATAATTTAAACGCGTGCTGTGAAAAAACAGCAACTAAACCAAAAAAAAAAAAAAAAAAACCACAATAGTGTGTGAAAGCTGTGCCTCACAGCTGGCTATGAAAACAAGTTTTAGGGGAACTGAAATCACACACGGGGAGTTTCATCATTAATATTATTAAATTCTACCAACTTCCCTATTTCATAGAAATATTTCAGGATTTATTCAGAACTGAAGGAGTGTGGAGTAACAGTTTAGAGGAAGTGGGAAATAAAAGAAGGAAGATGGTGGTGGATGAAGACTGTATTAAGCAGAGGACAAAGTAATGCGTACTTTACTTGTACTTTTTTGTGTATATTTCTAAATCAGTCATTTTACTTGTACGTTTTAAAAGAAGTAAATTGATTCATTACATTTTCTACACCCAACCGTTACTGAGTAAATTATTATTGTTTTGTTTTGAAATGATCAATGCACATTGTGAAACTACAAAAAATTTAAATAGCCAGACAACAATCAAATGCATCACATCACAGCCGACCAATCTTTACAAAATTTACAAAAAATAAATAAAAAATAAAAATAAAATGTATTAATCAGATTAAACGTTATTCACAGTGCCAAAACAGCATTAAATGATGGTTATGGGTGGTTCACTTTTTTAGAGCTCATACATTTAACTATACTTAGAGCCTGACGTTTTTTTTTTTTAATTTATTTTTAATTTTTTGAAAATTTGAATTAATTAAAATTACATTTAGACAAACATTTTGTTTTATACAGATGCCTTTGTGAAAATAAATTACCGGTAGATGTTTACTGTATGCAAGAGAACCGTGGCAGGATTGATTACCAAAGAATAAACATGGAGGGTGAAAGTAACTAATAATTTTTACTTTGAGTACTATTTAATTGAGCGACTTTTTACTTGCACTTGAGTATTGTATGTATGACTGACTTGTACTTGTACTTGAGTACAATTTCAATCGAGTAGTAACAGTATTTGTAATTCAGTAGGATATGTCAGTATTCTTTATACATGTACTAATAAGAACCTGTCCATTGCCGTTGTTAGTATTTATATTAAATATATTTAACTTAACAGAAGAAAAGGCAATAATCTAGTCTCCCGGGGGGGAAAAAAAAATCCCGGACAAGCCCCCAATTTATGTGGCCTTCCCTGCCCTCCTAGACTGGGGCGTAACATAAATATCAAATCAACTACATGCGGTAAGTGTAGTCTCCAACAAAGTACATTCAAAAAACTAGACATCGAAGTTGTTCTAGCAGATTTATGACCTTTGACCTAAATTTTCTTTTACTCAGTGGAAATGAAGTGTCGGCAACCTCTGGATCTAACTATGAGCTAACCAGCACATCAAATACGAGCATGAGAAAGCAAGAGGAGAGAGAAAGAGAGAGTTGGTGTGTGTGTGTGTGTGTGTGTGTGCGTGAGTATTTGTGTGTAAGTATCTGCCCACTCATCTGTGTGTGTGTGCGTGTGGCGCGGATGCACAATTACCAGGCAGGCGCGAATCGATAGGTGCCTGCTGACAGATGGATTAGCACGGTAAACAGATGATACACATACCGCTAAATTATTCATCTGCTGAATAGTGGGCTGGGTTTCCACAACACACACCACACACACACACACACACCACACAGGAGGAGGAGAGAGAGAGAGAGATAAATAGAAGAAGGCAAAGGGAATCGAGTGGGAAAGATGAAGATGAAGAAGAATCCTGAAAGAGGAAACTTGTGTGTGAAACGTGTGTACAGTATATGTGTGCGTGTGTGTGTGTGTACTTTTTACCACACTCAAAAGGACCTTTAACTGCCAGCTTGCGGTCTGCATCAAATGTTATTACATGGAGTGAAGCATGTATGCGCTTTGTAGATAACCACACGAGGAAGAAAACAAAAAAACAAAAAACAAAGCAGTCATGGATAAAATGGAGCTGCGTGTGTATTCATTTTAATTCTTCCTGGATATGCAGAGGCACCACGGGGTCAACGTGAAGTGCCAAACAAGGCGGTAGAAATGGCAAACACACGTGCGCAAACATCATCACACTCATCCTTTCTTTATCCGCGTCTTTACTGAAGTGCAGGCAAATCCGTGATCATTGCCTGTTTATGCTTTTAATAAAGGCCGTCGCATGAATGCGATTTCACACCACGAAAAAAACACACATAAAAAAAACAAAACAAAAAGCACAACGCTGTGGATCTGACAGATGTGCAACATTATGTGTGGTTTAGAAATACGTGTAATGTGGATAAACAGCTTTTTGGTGATATCATTATTAAAATGGCATTCTTAGTTGGTACCCTAAGCTAATTTTAAAGGTAGAACTATTAAATGTAAAAAAAAAATCACTTTGCACACTCAAGTAAAAATGGCCGTCTTTTATATCTTTAGGCCTTTGCAGATTCTGGAGTGGACTCCCCCATATTGAACAGTATGGATTCTAGTGCATGCAAATCATATGGGCATGCACACACACACATCCGGACACACTCGGACATGCATATAAAGCACCCACTATTGATTTGTTTCACCTTTCCAGGGGACTTTAGGTTTTTTTTTTTTCTTTATTATTTGCATAAGATGCAAATCTTTGCGACTTGGGTGAAGTTGCAACTTTAGGAAGTAAGTAGGATTAGATGTTAGCATGTTTTGATATAAATGTTGACAGCGTTATAGTTAACCCTTGATGGGCAGAATCTGTTTGAGCAGACATGGGCCCTCGGTGTAATTTTGTGCGGCACCCCCAAAGTGAAAGCACAAAGTGATGAAATGTATGAAATTACTCCAAAAACATACAAAATGACAGAGAAATACGCTAAAGGACAACAAAAATACTCAAAATGAGTCCAAAACATATAAAACTACAACAAAAATGACTCCAACAACATTAAATCAGAGGAAAGCCAAAAAAGTGACTCAAAAACACACAAAATGTGAGAGAAATCTACAAAATAACTCCAAACCTACAAAATGACAGAAAAACAAACAAAAGGACAACAAAAATACACAAAATTACACCAAAAACATACAAGATTACAACAGAAATCCACAAAAATATACAAAATGACAACATGAATACACAAAAATGACTCCAAAAAACACAAATGAGAGTAAATTACTCACACATGACAACTGTAAAACACAAAAAGAAATGGAAAATTCAATAAATCGGGTTGGTTGAAAAATATACAAAATGAGTCCAAAACATAAAGGACTAGAACAAAAATACACAAATTGACAACAATAATACATAAAACTATGACTCACTCAAAAAAAAAAAAAAAAAAAAAAACAACATACAAACCAACAAAATGATTCCAAAAATATAAAAAATAAAAGGAAAATATACAAAACCACTATGAAAACACACAAAACAACATCAAAAACAAACAAATAATGTATCGTAAAGCTCGGAACGGTCATTTATTTAAAATTATGACATGAATGGATCAGACAATCACTTTTTCGTGGCCCTCACTGTGATAAAAGTTGCCCATCTCTGAAATAAAGTGTTAAAAAGCCACAGGTGCAAGAGGGTAAAAAAAAGATTGTGTGTGTGTGTGTGTGTGTGTGTGTGGGTGTGTGTGTGTGTGTGTGTGTGTGTGTGTGTGGACGGTCCAACTTTGTGAAGCGACAGTGCATTAAGACGAGGCAACGATCCCACCCCGCCATCGCACGCACACCCACACAACCCGATCGCTCGCATCATAGCCACCATCATCAGAAACCATATCATTTGATGAATAATTCAATATTAAAGAGGGGGTGACCAAGACAGAGAGGCAAGAGGGGGTGAGGGGGGTATTTGTGCCAAGCAAGAGGGCTTTTTGGAAACGGGCCTGCTGTTTGTGTGAGTGAAAGTGAGAGAAGTGGGTGGGAGGGGGTGCTGTCACACCAGACTGCATCCGCAAACTGGCTGCAGATTAGATTACTGAGGAGAGGAGAGGAGGAGCGAGAGGGAGGGGGGGAGAAAGGGAATGAAATGAGAGCAAAAAAGGGAGGAGGAAGCAGGAAGAAAAAAAAAATCTTTTTTTTTAAAAACACAGGAAGGAGAATCTTTTCGCCCGATTGTCATTAGAGGTCCTTGAAAAACACACCTTGCTAAGGAGCAACACATGACATGGCTACAAACATCTGGAGATTTGATCTTTAAATAAGTTTGAAGGAAGACAAACCTAACAGTAATGTCACGCTGCACTACATGACTCCAGTATTTGAACACATTTTAAGCAAAAATCCAACATGTAGCATTTTCATTCTCTGTGAATGAAGCTTTAGCATTCTTTAAAAGTAAGTTTAGCACTACATATGTTAAAGCTGCTGCACCTGGTAATTCCTGATTAGATATCATAGTGTATGTAATCACATACAGTAATGTTGAAATTATTACAATATTGGGGCCTAAGGCTTTAAGCCATGGTCATGTGATAGCTTGTGTGTGAGCACAGGAGTGAGTACACGCGTTTAAAAAGTGAAATGTGTGTTGTGTTGCCATGTGCTGCAGACATGGCCAGAGTTTTAACGCAGCTTTTACTGAGCCCAGTTTGACATCGCCAGGGGAAACAAAGTGGAATTTCTGTTAGGCCTACCGCCGATTAAATAAATGTGTGTCTGCAGGCATGCATTTGTGTGTGCACATGTGTAATAGAAGATAGAACGAAAGAGAGAAAGGCTGTGTTCAAAATGGCATACTACCGTACTCATACTAGGTCTGACGTAAAATTAGTATGTAGTTAGATAGTATGGAAAGATTCAGTACGCAAGAAATACCGGGATGTATATTATATCGAGACATTTTTAAGTATGCGGTGGGCACACGAGTCATACTCAATCGCCCTATGATGCATTGCGAACAAAACGTAAAATTGTTCCAGGACCGGTGTGCATTGTACAAAGTGAACGGACACAATTTTTATTTGTTTATTGGATTAGGTTTGGGTTAGGGTTAAGGTTATAATCTCAGTACGGAGGTAAACTCAGCACGTGACACCGGCTTTAGGCTAAAAATCAAACATTACTTTTCAAAACAAAAGCATCTCTCCTCGTCTTCCATTAGTTTTTTAATGTTTTTGTAAATATGGCTCTTGTTTTAAAGTTAACCAGAAGTTTTGTGAGTAGCACAACGGGGGGTCTCCAAAAATCTCCAAAATCTCGGCACGAGTTTTACGGATCAAATGACCACATGTTGATATTCTACTTGGTCACTTTCTCACTTAAAATGCTTTCAGAACTTTCAAAGGTGGAGAATCAACAGAGATATTTAGCCTCAGTGTGCTTCAGGTTTTTTTCGTTGTAAGTTCGATATGCATCTTCGGAAACTTGGACGTATACTTCGGTGGGAATCATACTTCCATTCCGAACACAGCTAAACAGATTCTGAGATACAGTCCCATCCTCTAACCCGGGGGTTTCCACTGGATACGTCTCGCCGCGATACGGCTTTGATCCAGTTTTGCTCCGCTGTCCGCCGTCCGGCAATCTCCGCCGACTGCGTTTTGAGTGCACCACGACGCCGTCACGAAACCGAGGAGTTCTCTCAATATTTACACAATCGCGCGAGAACGCAGGTTAAGGAAGCGTTATAAACGAAACAACAAACAGATAAACAGGTCAGTGTTCCTAACAAGGGCGTACAAGAAGAATTATGATGTTTTGGTGATGTAATTACTTGAAATATGAACTGAAGTGTTCAATTTTGAAAAGTAACCGGATGTTTTAATGATTAGTATGTGCTTAACTTCCTGTTTCACTGTATTTGCTCTGTGCTGAGTTGATGCGTTGTGCTCCGGCATCCGCCAGATATAGAAGTCCTGCGTATCTCTGCTGGAGGTCTCCGGACTGTCGGAGCAGGGAAGGAGCAGATACGCAGCGCACCGGACACGGTGAAAATGAACACATAGACTAAAGTGAAACCTATCAGCTCCGCGGGCATGGCGGAGACGTAACGCAGCGGACCCGTATCCAGTGTGGAAAGTGGGGATAAGTATCCCACTCCTGTTTTGTTGCTTCTCCATTTAATGGAAAATTCCTGAATTATTTGGAGGTGGAGTTCAGTATTATATAACAGCCTGTTAGCAGGTGAGCTCACTCATTTAGTAGAGGATTGAGAGGAATTCACTTTTGAAGTACAGCACAGTCATATTTTGTAAGGCAAAGCACAATGGTTGTATTACTCTCTTCCTCAGTTATTCATGAGACTGTGTCCGCACGCACACGCGCACACACACGCACACACACACACACACAGATCTATGTCCAAATGGAGTGTCTGGGCTAACAAAAGGTTTGACAGGAAGCGACTAATCCTTGATCTGCGCAGCGTTGCAACAATGACCACAAGTCTCACATGGAGTGAAGCACACACACACACACGAACATACACACAAACGTGCAGTTTATTGCTGCTTCCTTTGAGTCACCACCCAACGAGAGAAGAAGGAAACGTTGTACATTCACGTATCATCAAAGTATTTTTTACCTTCATTTGATTTTTCCTTCCAAACCAAAGAAAAGGAAGGAATAATACGTAAATAAAAAAGTCTCACAAAGTAATCAAACACCTGAAGTTGTCTTACTTTCATCCATATGCAAACCATACATTGACCAGCATTGTATTGACGGGAAACACACACTCCTTCTACCCTTGGGAAGCTAGCAGAAGGGCAGGAGAACGCTCACATGGGGGTAAACAAAGCCACCTCGAGTAGGACAGTCCCTGGTGTGTGTGTGTGTGTGTGTGTGTGTGTGTGTGTGTGTGTGTGTGTAGAGTGACAGGGAGGCAACATGAGAGGGACAAGCCTTTTAACATCTGGCTAAGCACTGACAGGAAGACACACACTCAGACACACACAGAGGCGCGCAGGCAGGCAGGCGAGTCCCAGTCCTAATTATTAGAACACTCTTACTTAACTTAACCTGCCACTAGACCGTGACAGGCAGAGATGGAGGGAGGGTGAGGAGGGTGAAGGTGGGGGTGGAGGACGACTGATTTGTGTGAGGATGAGCATCCATGAGCATCTACGGCTGCCTTTTTAGACCCTTTTCAAGGCCACAAGCTGCAGCTATACATATAGAAAAATGCTAAATTAAACAGTTTCTATTCAATTACCAAATGACTTGCATTAACAACAAATAGACTTCCTTACAGTAAGTAATATAATGCCGGAATCCATTAGTGGTCATCATCGTGATTTTTTAGCATTTAAAAAAAGATTGAAATCAAGGGGTACACTGACAGAAGAAAGGCTCAGACGTCCACACCAAAAACATTAAAACCAATATTTTCATGGATAAGGAAGCCTAACAAGGTAACCAAGAGATAAAAAACAAATTACATGATAGATTATGTTTTTTTGTTTATCTTACAGTTGATTTAAGACATGGGTCAAAACCGACCTGTTATCTTAAGGGATGATAACAGAAATCTAGTAATTGAGAACATAATTGTTATTGGCTTTTAGGGGAAAATAATAATTGCAATTGGAAAAAATGTTGGCCAATGTAATCAAAGATGAGTAATTAAACATGTGACCCCAACCCTGCGTCATCATTGATCTTTTCATCATGAGAACATTTCGGTCGTCTTTGGTTTATTTGTCTGTGCTGTAGCAGTTTGTTCAATGAGTGGGATGCCAAATGAATGTAAACATAAAAAAAAAGAGGCAAGACCAAAAAAAGAACAGATGAAAGGAAACGAGGAATTCTCACTGTGTTTTAACAGCTGTGTGTGCGATGCAGTGAGCAAAAATAGTAAAAGTAAGGAATAATAGGAATTGGCAGGAAGAAAGGAATTAATCTTGAATTTCTTTATTTTGTTTTGTTTTGTGATCGTTGGTTTTAACAACGCTAAAATAAAATTAGTAGCTAATCTCTTTACTTTTTACAGAAGCGGACTAGGGCCAATTTTGATGGAGAAAATAATTTTGGGCAAATTCAAAATAAAGTCGAAATGTCAAGATTAAAGCTGCAGTACGCAGAATCCTCTCTCCGCTCCGTTTTGAAATTAAAAACAAAACTCAACCTCCCTTACCGGTGTCTTTCATGAACGCTCTTAGCGACTTTTTTCTCAATATAAAGTAGTGACAAGTGGACTTTTCTGGTCTTTTAGAGACTAACATGAATTGTGAATTTAAACTCTGTCTTCTCCACCTCTGTCTGCCTTTTTCCGCTTGATTTGCTGTGTAACTGTTGTGTCTACAGTAACTCTGTGATGGAGACTTTTGCTGGAACGTCCATCATTCCACTTTTACTACCGAGGGTACTTGACCGCGTCTGTCTTCAGATGCGCAGCCAATAGTAATGCCAAAAACAGCCCATGGGTTTGTAGAAAGATTTCTGATTGGCTGACATCCAGATTCTAGGAACATCACGCTCCTGGATTTATAAAGTTCCTCTTACAGAGCCAGGAGAAGGAAGATGAGATTCACTGTCACTCAGAACACTTTGATTACAATCTGCTCAAAGATGATTATGGAGTTTTGACCAAATAAAACAAATAAAAAAAAAAAAAAAACATACAAACCCCAGCTTTATAGTTGAAATTTAGAGAATAAAGTTGAAAATTATTGAGATTAAAGTCAAAATTTCAAAAATGAACTCAAAATACAATATCGTGATAAAAGTTGAAGGTTCGCTATTGAAGTCAAATCTATGGAAGTTGACGAGGGCCAATTCACCATATAGTACAACCACAAACAGCAGATTGTGGTCGTCTACAAAATACCGTGTATCGAAAAATGTGTTAAACTATACTTCAAAGTTGGATTTAATAACAAAGAGATTCTTGCTTTTTTAGGCTCATAAATGCAGTGTTGTGATCTCTTTAAGGACTTTGAAGAGATATTACCAAAAACGTAATCTGCTCAGAAGGAAAAACTAGTCAAGTTTATAAGAGGTGGAGCATTGAGCCGTCTGTGGCTATTGAGGAGCTACGGAAACAGATTAGGGCCAGTTTTGATGGAGACTGTTGGTCCTAGTCAGCTTCCATAGATTTGACTTTAATAACAAACCTTTGACCTTTATCACGATATTGTATTTTGAGTTTATTTTTGAAAAGTTTTGACTTTATTCTCATCTTTTTGACTTTAATCTCGACATTATCGTCTGGAAATGTCATATTTATTCTCGACATTTCGAATTTATTCTTATTTTGCCCAAAATTATTTTCTCCATCAAAATTGGCCCTAATCCGCTTCCGTAACTTTTGGCTCCAGATTGGATAAAATACAAAACAATCTGCTTAATATTTTACCATCCTCTTGTTTCCCATGATCCTAACTTTTTTTCTCTTCCTTCCTGTATGTTAAGAAATGCATTTTTAACCTAGCCAAACATTCCTGCCAAATTTGTTTTTACATCTCTACATTTGCCTTGTAAAAGTCTTCCGTTGTGTGTGTGTGTGTGTGTGTGTGTGTGTGTGTGTGTGTGTGTGTGTGTGTCAGAGATATAAAAACAACAAGGACCTGAGAACAAAATGAAAGAAGGCTGATGTGGACATTTTAGGGTCAGGTTGGGTGTAAATCCCTTAACCTTGTAAATGTGGAGTATATGGGGAGAAGGTAAACAAATGGACAACAGCTGTCACACAAGACCAAAGGAGATGGAGAGAAAAAGTAAGGGATGAGATGGAGGAGAGAGACACAGACACATAAAACAGAAATTAGAGATGATGGAAGGTGCTGCTGATGCCGAGGCGCAAACCTTCACAACATCAAATCCTCTCTACAAACAACACTGGTGGCACCGCAGGGCTGCATTGATGTATTTGTCAACACTCATATTAATTCCAATCACACTTTCTATAATACCTTTCTTTATTTCTTTCTTACGCTCACCTTTTATTCAAACAAAAGTTCTGCTTCACTTCAGATTCTCTCATTCTTCAGCTAAAACCCCCACAATGCTGTGAATAGTAATGGCCTTTTGTATAATATGACATGCGTAGGCCTCTTAAGGCATGATAGGGCGTTTATGTGCAGGTTTAGCATCTGCAGGTGAGCGAGTTTAGTTAACAGCCAACGTGCCAGTGGGTGCAATCGGGGGGATTTAACTGGGCTTAACAGCATGAGGACACTCAACAGAATATTATAAAAATAAGTGAAGAATATGAAATACTGAAATTAGTTTAAAGGCGATTTTGCATTTTGGGGGAATCGAAAGATTAACAAGGATCGTAAGAAAAGGAGAAACCCAAGAAAAGCCATCATTCACTCAATGAGAATGTTTCACATCAGTAAAAGTTACTGAGCTCAAACTCACAACGTTCCACCTGTGTTTCCATTACAGTTTTTTCCGCAAAAAAAAAAAAAAAGCGATATTTCTAAAGTTTTGATGAAATGTCTCGTTCTCCTCTTCTAGCTACACGTACCGTGCCATGTTTTCTCAGAAAGAAGTGGTCATGTGACTGGGTATGCCAATAGCAGAAAAGGTGTTTCCATAGTGATTTTGGGTGATACATTTCAATACCAAAACGTCTGAAAAACGTCCTTGTGAACGTGTAAAAATTATTAAGCGATATTTGTTTCCATTAACAGTTTTTATTTGCACTATTTAGATTTTGCGCATTTCTAAGGGTAATGGAAACAGCTGCTGATACTATGTAACACATCAATTGTTTATTATTCTAACAAAGCTACTTCAAATCAAAAGATATAACCTGGACACATGACCACTTTACAGCAACACTACTCCATAAACATTCAATTGAATACATGCAGAGCCATGGTCATGGTTGATTGTACTGTAGGTACCAAATATATCAAAGATAAATACTTATTTTTAAAAAGTGATGTGAACTATTGCATATGTCCTTCTTTTTATGTAAATCTTTGGAATAAAAACAAGAACAGAATAGGAAACTGAAGTGGAATAAAAACTTTGTAACTATACCCTTTCAATAATTCCAGAAAGTTCTTTTTGTCTTCTTTTTGAATTATTTGTTAAGGTTTAATTCATTCAGACAACTTTTTTCTCAGCAATTTTACTTTAATCTTCTGACATGTTTCAACTGTCATCTGCCAGTCTTCTTCAGAGGCGTTTGCTGATTGCTTTGATGTGTCCTTGACTTCCCCGTAATAATCCCAGTGAGTTCTTTTTGTCTTCTTTTTTTAATAATGTATTAAGGTTTCATTTATTCAGACAACTTTTTTTCTCAGCAAATTTACATTGATCTTGTGGAAGTCAAGGACAAACATCAAAGTGATCAGCAGACGCCACTGAAGAAGACTGGCAGTTGATAGTCGAAACACTTCAGAAGATCAAAGCAAATTTCCAGAAAAAAAATGTCACTACAGTCTATTGATAATAAAGAATTGTATTGCCACACGAGGATTACATTTTTACGGACATGTGTCAAACATGTCCGTTAAAATTGATTTTTTTTTTTTTTTAAAAATTATGATTGATGAGTGTTAAGATAATGAGAAAGTAAATACAATCTAAACTCACAAATTGGTGATCGTTCTCATCATATTATTGTATTTTCAAAAAATTTCTCCCACATCTTGAAATATAGAAACACTATTAACAACTTGAAAGACCAAAACAAACACTTTTATGAGTAAAGCAGCTCAAAGGCTACTAGTTAGCTAATATGTATGTGAGGCGGTGAGAGCTGCTGTCCTCCTGGGATTGTTACCAAAGTGTTGTTTGTTTGTTTTCTTTACACCTCCCCTGGATAGCTAAACCCAGTGAAGGAGAACCCATAATTCTTTGCTGTAAGCAGTACCTCTGCACATCCAATTGCATTAGGAGCCTGTGGTGAAGGTGGAGGCTACTTGTGCTAAGATTTAACCTGATTAGACACAGATTCGGGCGTTCCAAAAGACAGCACAAGAGGGCTTGTATACCCATCTTCTTGTTTCATCTTTCGGCTCAGCCTTAGCAAAGCTGCATGTTGTGATAGAAAACCAAATGGTGGTTGGATTCTCTGCCATAGAAAGCCACACCTTGACACAAAAAAACCCCATGAAACAAAGATAAACCAAGTTAAATGTTCTTTTGTCCTCTTTCTTTTTGCTTCCTTTCCCTTTCTCACTTTTGAATGCATTTTGATATCTCTCTTGTTCTTTTAATAAGTCCCTCTGCCATCCAGTGGTTGTCTTTTCCCCCAATTTCCTCCTCTCCATTTCTTTCTTCATCCCTTTCTTTCCCACCCTCCCCATCTCTCCAGTGGTGGTCTTTTTATCGGATCAGTCTCAGGTCGTCGCCTCTGTCTCTCATGTATTCCACCAAGGATCCATCCCTCATATAAAGGAGAGGGTGGAAAGAAAAGAAAAGAAACGGGGGGGGGGGGGGGGGGGGGGTATTGAAAGTATATTTTTTGTAATAAACAGTAAAGTGTCTCTCCCATAGTGGCCACATTTACATGACAGCTTTAATTCCCTTTTAATATAGAATAAAAGTTAAATCCTCCTTAAACTGACCGTGTGAACACCTCTTTCCAAAATACGATGACGCGCGGGTGATGACAGAATCAAAGATGGCCACCCGGACGTGAGCCGAGACATGCACAGGCTGTGATATTACCAAGTTTATCATTGTACCAGTCGTTAGAAACTATCCTTATACCAGGGAGCAAATATGTATTCCTGGTTATTGTTTTCCAAAGATTTACTGGGATTTTTTTTACCAGTTCTTATCTTCTTCTCCTGCTCAGTTGACCAAAGTGAAACCGTATGTTATTGTCAAGTTGCTGCTTCAAAATTACAATCAAAATAAAAGCAAAAAAACAGTTATTATATGGTTTCTATGATGTAGCCGAAAATAAAAGGTATGTGGTGTGTCCAATCAAACCCTTCCCAACCCCCAGACCTAAGCGGAAACTGAATAAAGCAAAATAAACCTGTCTGAACCTCAAATCTGAATGACCATTTCTATGTAAACACAAATCAGAACACTTTAATCCCGAAGAATTTAATTGGGAATAATTAATTCCGAATGACAAAAACATCATGTAACAGTGGTGATTGTGAGTGAGATCCAAAAAAAAGATGTAAAACATGTCAGCGCTCACACTATAAGCATGTATGTATTCTCTGCATGTTTGTGGAATTGTGCATGGATCTATCGCGGGCCCTTCTCTCCGACACACGTGCACCGCTCCCACACACAGGAGCGTGCATGCCAAGCTTTGGGGCACATGTGAGTAAATCTTTTGGCATCAGGACTGCCAGCTTGAAGCAATGATGAATGCTGATGGCAAAGAGCATGGTCGGTCTCTGAACAAGTCACACGCACACGACACACACACTCACACACACACACACAACACACACACACACACTAATCAGATTCCCAGTGCGTGAGGGCCAAATGGCATCCTTCCACTAGTGAATGCTAATGTGAACCAGTGGAGCTTGTGGACTTGTGAAACATGGATAGCGGGTGGCCAGGAGAAATCATGACAAGAAAACACTGATGGAATTGTTTACTGGCATGTGTGTGAACATTTGCATTCTCTAACAAATGACAACAAGTTCAACTTTGTTTTCATTTGATGGTGCCAGGATTTGATTTGGCTTTGCATGTGTTTGTTTATGTGTCTCATTTGCAGGTTTTATTGCCACAATTAAGACCCAAATTTAAGTGCTAAAAGTACTTAAGCCACTGATAACTATTTTGAAAAGGTGACATTCAATAATTCATGGATTTATAAAATCACCAAATAAAAGCTATGTGAGGGCACTTCCCTCCCTGTCTAAATATCTGCATTTGTTGGACTTAACAAACAACATGTTTATAGGTACGACTTGAATTATTTAAATGCACTAAAGTAGTTTTAATACTATCACTTCAGCTAATTCGTATTGTTGCCTTTTAGGGGTATTTACATATTTTTTTAGGTATGATTTTACAAAGAAGAGTTTTTAAGGTAAACCCTTGGATCACACGTGTAAAACTCAAGGCCTGGGGCCAAATCCAGCCCTTTAGAACATAAAATTCGGCCCACTCAAGAGAATAAAAAGATTAAAAAAACATGAAACATTTTGAAAATTTCCAACTAATTCAGCTGTAGATATTGCAACCCCTCCAGGTACAAAAATTCAGTTAAAATCCACAATATTTGCAGAGCTTAGTTTTCCACTTCTTATATCACATGACGACAGTCATTTTGAAATTACAAATTGTTGAAAGAACTCAAAATTTTGCAAATCTGGAAAATTTGATTCAAATTATTCCACAAAATTTCCACAAAATTCCCAAAATAAAGGGAATATAAGTGAAGTTCTTGCAAGGACTGATATACTCAGATTACTTTATCATTTAAATGTCATTTATACTGTATGTGGAAGTGCAAACCAGGGCACATAAATGTTGAGTTTGCTCTTTTTCAACAAAAAATGTGTGGCCCACTTAAGGTTAAACTGCTCTGTATTTGGCCCCCTGAACCAAAATGAATTTGACACCCCTGCTTTAGATCATTATCATCCTTTATCTGATTCACAGTGTATTTGCAAAGTGAGATCAGTATTATTTAGTTTCATGAGTATGAGAATAAACACTGTTACTCACAGGTTCGATGCGATCCTCTGGGCTAGAGGACGTTTCCCGGATCAGAGAGAAGGCCTGACACAGCAAAGATCTTTTTCCCACTGTCCTCCACTGCTTTCAAGGCGCTGCTGGGGAGCCTCCAGGGGGAATCTGCGCACCGCCAAAGTCTATACTCTTTCCCCTCAGCATCAGAGTACCGCAGGTGAGGAGAAGCGTCAGGATCCAGGCAGCCTTTGAGACGCTGGATGGGGTGAAAGCAGACTGATACCCGCCTGGTGCTCCGTCCCGGTCTTCTAAAGGTGAGGCAAAAGGTCTGAAGGCGCGACACCGCTGTGGTTCAGCATGCTGATGGGTGAGCAGTCGAGATTGGGTGGAGCCAAATTGATGATGGAGGTGAAAAGGGATGGAGGAGGAAAGTCCTGTTGGGGAATCTGGTGGAACTGCCCCCTGACGGTGGTTACATTGATGCAAAACGGTAAGAGCCGTTGTTAAATGGCAAATGGACGTCTTTATCAACTGAACTGGAAACGCCAAAATGGCCGTGGCTGCTGGCAGGGATAGAGGCATCACGAGATGCTTCAGCAGTGGAGGCCAGAGGACCCTTAGGGCTGGGAGGCCAGAGGATTGGGCAGGTAGGAGGAGCTCTCCATCTTGAATGCTTGCCTGTGGAGGTCCATGTTTGTTTGGATGAGAGAGTCTTTAAAGGTCTTCAGGAGAGGATTGGAGGAGAAGATTATCTCCTCTCAGTCAGACAAGAAAAATCCCGCCACCCTTGTTAAGGGTCTGAGGAATGAAGAATTTGAAGCAGGAGACAAACGTACGTTTCTTTAAAGGGAAGGAATCAGAATTAAGAATCTTGAATTCTTAAGTTTCCTTTCAGGTGAAATAAAGATTTGGGGTTTCTTCCAGCTAAATTATTTCCAGTATTACGCAGATTATTTCATACTAGGTAAGTGTCGTTGGCCAACAACATATTTTGGTCCAGCTCAGTCTTAGATGGCAACACAAAATGTGATCGTAGATCAAACCGTTTCCTCTGTCGTTTATGCTCCTCCCACGTTGGTCATTACTAGCTCAGTAATGACTATCTCATTGGTTCAAGGACATCTGACGAGCTTCAATGGAGGTTCCTCATCTTCATGTGGTCACAAAAACTGTTGACACAGAAGATACAGAAAAAGCCATTAAACAATAGACACTCAAAGTCAGTTAGGGTAGCAACAAGTTAATGGAAAGAAAAACAAGTAAAACTGCTTGGAGAGACTTGAGTTGTGTGGTTCCATCATCAGATGCTGTTTATCCACACTGAATACTTAGTGAAATGAAATGTTGTTTTTGCTTTTTACTTTAAAGTATAAAATATAGATAATAGGTAAATCAACAGGTTTATTTTCCAATTTTGGAAAACTCTACCAAACTCTTATAGAACCGGAAAACCTAATTTTCTGTTCTGTTTCTTTTTTCTTGTAGAAACAGTTTGCTGACAGATTAAAGTGTTTGCCGTAATCTAGCTACAGTGTAACAAATAACAGTCAAGTGAACAAAAAACTGAAATCGTGGCTTGACGCCAAAGCCTCAAAAGACTCTGTGAACTTAGGGATCACTCTCGAAGCAGGAATGCCTCCAACTCACAAATGTCTGGATTTAATGTGAAAGGATGCTCTTACAGTCCATTTGTAATCGCCAAGTATAAAGGTACACTACAGCCAAAATGTTCATGCCAAGTATTTCAAACTTTAGAGGTTAAACTTAAGGCCTGCCTGGCCCGGATTGCCAGTTTGGTACACCCTAATGTTGAAATGATTGTTGTTAGTCTGAAAGAGCACTCACATTGACACTGTTGTTACATTCCTTGCTCTTGGACGAAAAAAAGACAATACATTTATGAAACTGCAACCTTCTTTCACAAGAAAAACATTCTCCAAACTTTTTTTTACAATCCTGATATCCAGACATCTACTGCTTCCTATAAAAGTTGGCCCCTTCCTGTCCTCCATTCTTGTAATCCATCCATTCCTCCTCGTCCTCTCCCACCTCTCCCTGTCCTTATCACCTACTCTTATTGGCCTTGGCACTTTCTATTCTCCCTACCTCTTCCATCTAAAATCTTGGTCTAAGCTGCTTACTCCTACCATCTCCCAGGATATTATTGGACCAGAACCCCTTGTCTTAAGATAAGGACACACACACACACACACACACACTCACACACAAACACACACACACATACATATATCCACAGTTCACCCACACATTTGATAACAGTGTGGCACAATGTTCAGCTCAACACCCAACCCGGTGGGGTGGAAACATTTCGCTATCTCACAAGCGATGTTAGGCCAACTGCTATCTCTCTATCTAACTACTTTTAATCCCCCAATTTCTTACTATCTGTCATCATTTTCTTTCTACATCTTCCCTGTCAATCTCTTCTCCCTTCATCCATCCATTCCTCTCTCTCTCTCTTTACCATCTCTTCTCCTTCCTCCTGGGAGATTCAGATGGATGATATCATATCAAACCCCTCCATCTGCTATCCACGAGCCAGAGGAAATCTGACTGAGTGAATAAATTAGCCGTACTTGACCCCGCGACCCCACAGCATCGTTGCAACAGGACTGCAATCTTCCCCTCCTGGGGATTAGATTGTACCTCGTGATTGGTCAATCTGGGTAACGTGGGGACGCAGCCGAGTAATGACAAATAACATTTCAGAGATTTTTATCCCCCGAAGGGCAATTTGAAGGTGGATGCCTTGTTAAAGATCCAATACGTTCACATTTTAAGTAGGTAAAGATATACTTGTCATGCATAAATCATAAAAGAACTCGGTTTAGATGAAGCAAGGAATGTATGTTTATCAGATAAGAATCCATGTGTTTAACAATTTCAAATCATGCTTAGCATTGTGATTTAGGGAAAACCAATAATCTAAATAAAAAAATCTCTCTTTAATGTAAAATGTCAAGTCCTGTGCATTCCCTATGTCAACAACCAAACTCGCACAAATATCAACTAGCAGCTCAAACACAAGCTTCAAAGCTCTGTTGACTTCCTGCCTACATCAAAGGAGAAACTCCCAAAGAAATGAAAGAAGAGATTATCTTTATATATATATATAGATATATATTATATAATCAGCCCTCCATATTCATTTAAATCAATTTCTGAACCTGATCCAGGCTTTGTAATAAGCTTTGACAGACCCCACACAGATGATCTTGCACACACTACTGCGGGTTGTTGTATCTGAGAAAGAACTGACTGACCAAAGATGATAGGGGAGAAGTGGGATGTTTAACATTACCAAACATGTACAGTAGCACTATGCAGAGTGTTGTGATAACACACCTTTGGTCAGGACGGATGCCACAGGGTCCGATTACATCTTTCTCTCTTTGTAAACCGCTACATTCTGTTTTCATCCTATCCTCCACATCCATCAAAATCTGTTCTGAAATAGCGCTTTGAAAACAAAACCAGTACAAACCTTCTGTGTTATCTCACTTCACTGTCTATCCGTTTTACTTACTCTCCTTTCTCTATGTCTCCTACTTTCACAGCTGGCACTGTCTCTGTTCAATCTGTGTATCAGATCATGCTCTCTCCTATGTAACCTCCAGTGTAGTAGAGTGTCTGAGGTGTTGATAGCAAGGTAATACACCGATAAGTACTAGGATATTTCAATTTTATTATCATTACCCAGCGGGCTTGAGAGAAGGGCCGCCAACAAGGAAGCAGGCCAATCCAATAAGAGGATACTGGATATTTCCTGACAGGCCACAACCAAAAGGAGAAGAGGACAGTATAGTGAAGAAGAGACTGAAAATGGGAAAACAAGATGAAAAGTCGAGGCTTCAAAAACAAGATAAGAATCTCTAGATTTGTGTTGACAAAAGCTGCAAAATGAGCAAATGAGAAGCAAGCAGACGAGGAGTGCAAAATGTGAATAAGAGAGGAGACAGAAGGGTATAATATTAGAGCAAAGGGTACAAATCTCATCTCCCAGGGTGAATGACACAACCCCGGCTGCCTTCTGGCCTCATGATCCCGTCTACAAACACACATTCAAGAAATGTGAGGGAATATTGGCCTGAACCAGCTGACATCAGACAAACTACAATTTAGCCTTGCCTTTCCGTCGTTTGCTAAAGACATTATTCACATGTGTGTATTATAGATTCATATTCATACCCCCATGAAGCATCTAATAGTCATTCATGCTATCTGGTTTGTGTCTAAAAAAACATCCATAATGGCAGATGACACATACCTATGTATATCATCACCACACAAGTGCAATTACATTCAATGCAAACATACATAATGTCACTCGGTGCCACTTACAATCCCATTTGCCACTGAATGATACCACCCACCCATTGTCTGACACCTGGTATCTGCATTTTATAATAGAAAATGTCACAGGGGAACATTTACCAGGCTGTCATAATTTGATTACAGTGTGCAAGAATGATACAGCTGTCAGCAGGATATTAAACACAAACAGGAATGAGGGGCTTTTTACGTGCAATCGGCACTTTATGTGACAATGTTTTTACCAGTCGGAGGAAATTGCAGTGTCAACAACAATATTCTTTAACATCGTTCTGATGGGGGGAAAAATATGAGATAGTGAGAGGGAGGGAGAAGTCACAGGTTACATGTTAATATAATTGGTAACTGGGGAGTTAAATATTAGTATTCTTTGAGTTAATCATGTTACTTAAATGTTAGAGGGAAATGTAAGGGGTTGGACCCTTTTTGCGGTGGTATTATTACCAGAAAATAATAGGCACACTCATGCAAATATTGGCATCAAAGATTTAGTAAGACTTTTAAGATTCATATAGATCAGAGATGGGCAACTTCTGTCACAGCGGGGGCCACAAAAATGTGATTGTCTGATCCGAGGGCCACAATATCAACATTAATGTTGGCATTTAGAAGAATGACCAAACTGAGCACTAATACAAGCTTGAAAACACACATTTTGTGGGATTTTAAAGTCATTTTATAGATTTTCTCATTAATATGGCACATTTTTGTTGCCTTTTTGTGTTTTTCAAGTCATCATGTGTGTTTTTGTTATATGCTTCTGTTCTTGTTTGATTTGCGTAATTTCTTGTGTCTGTTTTTGTGCGTTTAAGTGGTTGTTTAATTGTCATTTTGTGTGTTTTATGACTAATTTTCTACTCTATTTTTGTTTATTTATTTATATTTTTAATTAACTTTTTGTGTTTTTGTTGTTACTTTTTGTCCTTCTCTTGACATTTTGTGAATTTTGCTGTCGTTTTCAGTGTATTATTTTGATCTTTGAATAACTTCCAACTTCATGAATTATATATTTGTTTTGGGGGCCACGCAAAATTACACAGAGTGCCGCATGTGGCCCCTCGGCTGCCAGTTGCCTATGTTATTCTGAGTAACCAAATCATCTTAATCTCTGTATCTTCCAGGCTTTGTAATGGCCTTTAGAGGAATGACAAAATAAGAAAAGAGGGATATAAAACTTCACAGAAACCTTTTCAGAATGTTGAAATCTCATCAGAATAAATATTATTTTCTTGCACGGGTGCTTTGAGTACGTTACTGTTGTTTTATGCTACCGCACGACGACACTTTAACTTGTCACATCAAGTTTTTCCAGTGCGTCTAAAGAGTTTTGGAGAGGAACGAAGGGAAATCTAATTTTTGCTATGAAAATGTGCTCTCGACTGTAACGTATCTCTGTGTGACTGTTAGGAAGCAAAGCTGCCAAAGTTTTCTATCCCACCCCCCACCCTGTTAATGAAGACAGAGAGAAAAGCAGTTCCAAACAGCCTGTCTAAGCCAGACTTTTATGTTTATGAATACGCGTGATTCGTCGTCTGTGGATATATTTAGAGATTTTTGACAAGCGTTAAAACTGCTGCTCTTACATTTTATTACAAGACGGGCCAAGCTGTGTCATTCATCTCATCTGTGTGGCGAACACACACAAACGCACACATCGCTCATTCTCACATACCAACCAGCCAGATCACATATTTACTTTATACAATGTAGAGCTGAGCATTACCATACTGTATATTTAAAGATGACATCTGCTTTCAACTTAACAAGTGGATACATGCATTTAAAGTCTTATTTATTCCCCTTTCTTATTCGGCACAGTTTAAAATACAAATGAAAGATAACAACAATAACAACAATGGTTGGACATTGATAATGATTGGATACATTTTAAAAGGCATGCCATGGAAAAAAAAAAGAGTAGGGCTCACAATATAATATAAATAAAAAAACAGAAAAAGGAAGATTGAGGCACTAAAAAAAAAAAAATCAAACGTAAGAATGAGATAACAACAGATGAATAATAATTCACATGTATTGTGGGGAAAAGTTGGGGAAAGTTTGACAAAGTGAAGAAGACGTGAGTTCCATATTCATTCAGGAACCTCTAGATCCTAGGATCCCAATGTGCGGTAATTAAAACATTTTAAACAGCGTGACAACATTGGAAACTAGAATATAAATAGACCAGCAGTCAGGAGTCACCATGCATTGCCACAAATTACACATTGGCCTCTGTAAGACTACTTTCTCACCGTGACAGAATAACAATCTCTTTGCACTAGCCAAACGTGCTTGATAACATTTGCTATAACACATACTTGTGTGAAAGTGGATTTTTCAGCTTTGACAAACATGAAAAAAAAATACAGAATAAAACTTTGCATGGAGAACGATTGAAAGACTCCCAAATTCAGTCAAATCTAGTTCTGTGCATCCTCTCAACCTCACACTTCTCATTAAAGTTGTAGCGAGTTGTATTTCACAGTTTCACATTTTACATTTTGATAGCGCTTTGAGATGACAATTGTGACCATATAAATATAGTTGAATTGAATTGAATTGTTACTCCTTGGTGAGGGGGAAGGGAACAGGGGAGAGGGAGTCAGGGTAGGGAAGGGCGGGGACATGGCTTCAGGTTAAATGTCTAAAGGAGCACAGGACTGTGAAACGTTTGGGAACCACTGCTGTAGATGTTACAATAAATGTCAGTTCAGTAGTACAAGACTCTCAATTGAGCAAAAAGTTAAATATCCAACTCATGTTAAAGTGTATTATCATCCAAGTCCAAGTGTCATGTTAAATAAAATGTGTGTGAAATAAAAATGATAAAAATGTCAGGGAAAGGTACGTTTTTGTACCATCTCTGAAAAAGGGATAGAAAAATAAACTGACTGAACTGAAAGCGAATGTAACATTTTTCCACAACATAGATCCAAAACTAACTCAGTGCTTGTTTCATTCTGTCAAAGGACAAAGGAAACACATCAGTGCTGTCAGATATAAGGTGGCACATGCAGAGAAGCAAACACAAAGCCTCTGAGCCGACTGTTTTTAAGGCCCGTGCATCGAGCTGACCTGCAGACACGTCCTCTCTGTATTCCACACAGACTGCTGTGTCTGTGGGTGTACGTGTGTGTATCTGTGTGTTGTGAGTGTTTGCTGATGTCCAAAGGAACAGTCAATACTATTGAAATCTACTCATTCATGTCTGGCCGGGAGGCAAAGCTCAAATGTCCTTGTGAATAAGAATCACGCCCATTTATCTCCACCCGCTTTTTCCCCCTCAAATTATTTGTCCTTGTCTTTCCCGTCTGCAGTCAAACCCTCGTTTAGTTTCCACATTTCAACTCACAAATCCTGTCTGTTTGTTCCCATTTATTAGTTTGATTGTGTTGCTTTCATTCCGTCTGATAGGAAATATGCAACTGTAATCTCATTACTGTGGGATTTGGTTATAGGGGAAAACATAGAGCACACTGAGTTAGATAATGATGCTTGAGGAATAATCAGCAACAAAATCAATAAGAAGTGAATACGTTTCCAAGCAGCAGTTTATGAAAAAGTGCGGTAAATTTTTAGGACAATAGTTTACTTTTCTTCTTTTTGACAAACTTTGTATAAAATCTGGTAAGAGGTCAACGCCGCCAGGCAAAAAAAATCCTTCCGGAATTGAGCCCCGATCTGTGGCAGAGTCTTTTTTTTTTTTATTGGTAGCAGCATCTGCGCGGCCTGGTTTAGCAAAAGGCCAGCCAATTGTGGGTATTAGAAGGCCAAATGCAAAAAAAAAAAAAAAAAAAGGGCGTAATTCCACCGCTGGTCGATTCACATCATTAAAGAGGATTTTCTTAAGAGTTGCCACGCCTATGAACTTTGTTTTCATAAAGATACGTCTCTGAAATCAACATTATGTACACAAACTGTCATTATTTGGATGCATTTGTGTGATTAAAAGGCTTTAAATCCACTTGAAATGCACCATATTAAGCATTGAACAACGCATAAGGAATAAATATAGAGAATACTCTATTTTCTGTTTCATTGGTGTTAAAAGTAGTCTGTTCCTGTTCAGCTATAAAAAAGATTAATGGCTGTATTTGATGTTAAAGTTTAATTTATCCAGGAAACTTTTTTTTTTCGGGAAATTTGCTTTGATCTCCTGACTGGTATCGACTATCAACTGCCAGTCTTCTTCAGAGGCATCTGCTGATGGCTTTGATGTGTCCTCGACTTCCGTGTAATAATTCCAGCAAGCTCTGTTTGTCTTCTTTTTGAATATGTTGAAATTTCAACTATTCAGACAACTTTTTTTTCAGGAAATTTACTTTATTCTCCTGACACATTTCAACTGTCAACTGCCAGTCTTCTTCAGAGGCATCTGCTGATCACTTTGATGTGTCCTTGACTTCCGCGTAATAATTCCAGCAAGTGCTTGTTTGAGCTAAACAAATAAATAAAAAATAACATGAAAATAAAAATGGGGTGTTTTTTTGTTTTGTTTACATCATGGCTAGCATTTCCTTTTTTCTCTTTCTGAAGACTTAACAGTAAAACTTTATAGTCCCATCCTTTGAAGAATAACAATACACACAACACAAATAAAAAAAAGGAGAAAAACTACCCATGAAGGATGACGACAATGTCTCCTTGCTGACCAACAGGTGACAGCTCGCTATCCATCCTGTCGGAGTATGACCGATTGTGTGTTATTGTGTGTTTATTGTGTGTGTGTGTGTGTGATACACGCTGCGATGGGGCTTTACTGCTGTGCCGCGGGTTGTACAACAGAAGCCACTAATCTAAGCTGGCTGGCATGGGCTGTTTTCTACTGCAGGGTGCATGCATGCCAATTAGTTCAGTTTAACAACAACAAAATAAAAGTCATTGGCTAAGTACAGTATCTGTTTCCTATCAAACGCCGTGCTGTAAGAACGCTCAGTTTTGAGGGTAAATTGGTAATATAAAGACACAAAAAAAGTGTCCAAATGACTTAAGGCAGGGGCGTCAAACTCATTTTAGTTCAGGGGTCAAATATGAAGCAGTTTGATCTCAAGTGGTTCACAGATTTTATGCGGGAAAACAAGTAATTTCAACATTATTGTGCCCTAGTCTGGATTTCTACGTATACATAAATGACAAAATATGTAAGAAACAGACACTATCCAAGAGTTTAGTCACTTTAAATTTCCTAGATTTTATGACCATATGTCAAGTTTTGAGAAAAATGGAAGGATTTTGTAAGACATTTGAGTTTTTCCAACTACTTAACATTAAAAAATTACTGCAATCATGCAATATATGCACAAGAAAAACTGTGAGCCCCTGCAAATATTGTTGAGTTTCATTTACACAATGATACATGTCATTTTTACTTTCCCCTGTGGGCCAGATTTGGCCCCCGGGCCATAAGTTTGACACATGCACCTTAAGGGAACTTATACCAGGGGGTGAAAGCTCTGCATAACCAAAGATGGAAGTTATCAAAAGGCTGGACCACAGATTTTGTGAGAAAACAAGTAATTTTAACATTATTGTGCTCTATTTTGCAGTTCTGTTTACATAAATTACAAAATATTTAAGAAACCGACATTTTCCAAGCGATAAGTGACAGATATCAGTCCCAATGGGGTCTTCACTTTAAATTTCCAAGATTTTGTGACCAATTCATATTTAATTAAGTGAAATTTGTCATAATTTTAGGAAAACGTAAGGATTTTGTAAGAATTTTAGTTTTTTCAACTGTTTAACCTTAAAAATGACGTGCCATGAGTTTGACATGTGCCTTGTGGGAATTTCTGTATTACTGAATATGGAAATGATCAATAGGCGGTCAGTCAAAAAAAAAAATCCTCCTGCATGCTCGTCCTGATGCTTTCATGCACTGGTTGCCGTGATCAGCCTCTGTGTATCATTCCAGTTTCCCGTTTTGGATGACCGACTCATGGGCGCAATGAGTAAAATGATAAGAAGGCTATACACAATGAGTGCTTGTCTGCAATCGATGGATGCAAAGGCACCCACAGTAAGAATGTGTGTGTGTGTGTGTGTGTGTGTGTGTGTGTGTGTGTGTGTGTGTGTGTGTGTGTGTGTGTGTGTGTGTGTGTGTGTGTGATGATGGTGGTGGTGGTGGTGGTGGTGGTGGGGGTTCATAAAAGCTGATTTTCCAAGCATGGGGAGCGTGTGATCCGACTAGGTGTAATTGACGAATGGCAGGAACCTGAGAGACGTGATGCGGAGGGTTTGGAGGGAGGGCAAAGGTGGCGTTAAAGGATGGAAACACACACACAGACACAGAAGGAGCACAGAGACCAGCTGACATTTGACACAAAGTTGCCCCCCTCTTCCCCATTAGGTTAATGCTTTGACTTTCTCTTGTTGCCAGTAAGCATCTCGAGTGATATTTTCCCCTCTATATAATGGCATTACCCAGTGGCTGCCTTCTCCAATGCAATCAAATCATTAAACAACATGGAGTGATTTCCTCCCCAATAGAAATGACTGGACATGAGCTCCTCTGCTTTCCTGTCATCAATACAAGAAACAGGCTCTGGGAGCATACATTACATAAAAATAAACGGCTTTTACAATAACAACAACGATTTAAGAAGAAGAAGAAGTCTAAAAAAAATGATAGAATGTATTTTTAATCAGTCACAAGTTTGAGAAACACTTTTCTACTTGATTACTAACTTATTTAATTGATTCATGAATTATTGAATTAGCCAAAAATGACAAGTTCCGTAAAAAGAAACAAAGAAGAAGAAGAACAACAATGTTTAGAAAATATTATCTCTAAAAAAATTTATTTTTAATCAGTCACAAGTTTGAGAGACACTCTTCTTTCTTGATTACAAAATTAATTAAATATTGAATTACCAAATTAACTAATTGGTTAAAAAAAATTACGTTTTTTTTTTTTTTTTTTTTTTTAAAGAAACAAAAAAGAAGACGATGGTTTAGAGAAAAATAATTGTAATCAGTCACAAGTGTGTCTCAAACTGTGACTCTTCTACTCTTGTTTACTAAATTAATTATTTATTTCATTAATGAATTGGTTAAAATGTACAAGTTTCTTTAAAAAGAAGCAGAAAAGAAGAAGAATATTTAGAAAACATGTAATCTAAAAAAATATTCTTAATCAGTCACAAGTATGATACACACTCATATATATTATTAAATAATTATTGAATTAATGAAAAATTAGAATTCAACTAACAGACACCTTTGGCTAAGTGTGTTGCCTACAACAACAACAACAACAATTTGATTAAAATAAAACTTTTTTTTAAAGAGTAAAATCAAAGAGTGAAAAGTGAACAAATAAATGAAATTATACAAACAAATAAACATTAATAATACCAATGCTCCAGCTTCACGGACAGGCTACAATTTCAAGCGAATTGCACAAACTATTTGGCTGATGCTTTGACAAGGAAAGACAGCAGCAGCCCGCCCGACAATAATAACCAGCCATTAACTGATCGCATCCGGCTCTCTGCACTTAATTATGGTGATTATAACAGCGATAACGAGACAACAATAGAGGTAAAGTTTAGAGATGCAGACAGCACACACACGGCCCCGCTCCCGGGTCTGCGTGTTATATGGAACACGTGTTATTTACCGGCGACGCGTTTATTTCAATTACCGTCTGCATGCCAAGTGGCTCCCGTATGTAGTGTTTATTAGCACAGCAGCAGAAATAATAAAACACACACAGATACACACACACACACACACGGGGGGGAGGGGGTGGGCAAGAAAGAAAGGGGGGGAAATAGGAGTGGGTTCTGCTTTTAATAAAGAATGAGGAATTAGTGCATATTGATAGGACTTAATGGACCAGATGGGGGGGGGGGGGGGGGGCATCAAACTAGTCGCGACTGAGTAGTTCGTGGTTAATTTACTATCAGTGTCACGTTATAGGAGAGAAGCTGAGGTTGGGGTGTGGCGTTAATGCGCGCGTCATCTCCAAAGTGTCCCACTTTGCGTAATTACGCGCGTTATTACACCGCTCCGGTGAATGTGCCATAGAAACTACTTGTCCCTGAAGTCAGTATAGAGAGAAGTTTCCACTTTTATTCTATTTTTGAAAATATAAAATAAAGCAGTGACCTGATGGAGGAAAATTACGTGAAAGCTGATGCTCATCATAATTAATATTCATCCGCAGTGAGGATTTCCCTTTGGTTGTGGACGGCCGTGTCGCTTTCTTTGAGATCCAAATTAAAATAAACTTCTCTCCGCCGCTGCTGCCATCGATCCCACACACGGGCTGTGGCTGTGAAACGGACATTCATTTTGGTTCACTTTCTGGACGCGCGCGTCTGAAGAGGGGGAGCAGAGAGGATCAATGAGGAGCAATAACAGCAGCTGACTGCTGAGAGAGACATGAAGGGAAGGGTGGAGGGTCAGGATCGAAAACTGGGACAAATAAATTACCTTTGGATACTTTTCCTCCTGTCTTTTTATTATTATTTATTTACACCTGCTTAGCGCTCATTAAGATAAACGAAATGTCTGAATTGACTTATTTACGCAAGCAATAATTAAAAAACAAAGCAGGCAGATATTCAAACTCTCATCACTCACTCTCTTTTCTTAATTTATTTGGGTTTGAGGCCAACGGAGTTTTTATGTTAAATTTAAAGTTGAAATAAAGTGTGAACGGAAAGAAACGCGAAAATGTCTCACACTTAAAAACTCCTCTAAGATCGGTGCATTAAAAACGAATGGAGCAGCTGAAATAAACCACTTTGATTAATTAAAGCTTCAATTATTATTTGTTATTTGCCCCGAATAATAATAATAATAATAATAATAATAATAATAATAATAATAATAATAATAATAATAATAATAATAATAATAATAGCAGTAGTACAGTATTTTAACGATATGCGCATATAAACTATAGGTATCCCAATCGCTCATTAACAACAGCTTGGACATCTGATAATTTATTATTATTAATATTGCGGAAATAAGCCTTAATTCATATAATAAAACAGACGTTTTGCTTGAAGTGGAATTTAATATTGAAAATTTACAAAATCATATAATCAGTAATTATGAGCGTTTGTAATAAAAAAGAATCGAAGTAAATCGAAATAAATAAATAAATAAAACAAACTATAACACCGAAAGTCAAGGAATTTGATAACGAACATTACGAACATTTCCGAAAATCAACAAAAAAAATAAATATTAGACAAGCTTTACCATTTTACAAAAGAAAATAAATACTGTAGTTTAGTCTCCATCTGTCCCGTTTAATCATTGCTATTTAAAGTGTATTAAAATGAATAGTTCCTCAGTTGGTCGTCAGAAGTCAGGACTGGTTGCATTGATAATCAATATCAATATAATCGATATAAAGTCATTTATCAGGTAGGAGTCCCTGTCAGGAGCAGAGTTCTGGAGTTTATTTTGGTAAAAGCTATAATTCAATCATCACTTTGTGGTGAGTTCAATGACCCGCCACGGACGCAGCTTCGCTCCGTGTTGCACTTTTATTTTTTTCTGCGCAATTTGCTGCTGGTGCTGAGACGACTTTTGAACTTAGAAATAACTGCTAATCACTGCGCTGCATTTTACACCATGAACACTCTTTAATCCAATAGCAGATAGAAACTGGGCTCACTTGTTTGCCTCAATTTTTTATTTTTTTAACTAAATATTATAATTCTATTCAGTTATTTTAATATTGTTATTAAAGCGGACTGCCTTGAATGAAAAAAAAAATATACATGCTGTTAGAAAATTAATTTTTCAAATAATTAAATAAACCGGAAACAGTTAAATTGTGTAAAATAGCAAACTGGGACTAGTTGTCGAAATGCAGAAAAATGCTAAATATAATGTAGGCCTAATACATTTATATTCATTGAAATTAAGTATAAACACTTGTGAACTATAGGTGTTCGGTTCTCTAATTCTAAATCTATCGGGCTAAATTATAATATTTTTTATTTTTTTTATTTTATTTTATTTAATATGTCGTATTTGTTTTATTATTATTATTTCTATCCGCGGGATGATGCCGATAGCCGACGGTATAGTGGGATGGCGTGCGCTTTCTGGCGTCCTTTACTGGGACGGTCCTGCAGGGACATCCACATCCAGGCTGCGCTGCTCCTTTTGGGGGAAATGTAAATTACAGAGGGTCTGTTAACAGGTGTTTCACTGCTGTGTTTAGGCCTGCGTCCGCGTGCGTGCGTGCGTGTGCATGAGCATACGTGCATGCGCCAATTAAACAGAGGGCCACACTCTTTTAAAATTCAAGATGCCTGTTCCGTCTTTGAGAGAACAAATTCTTGGAGAGCAAGAAGCAAAAAGCGCGTTGTTGTTGTTTTTTTTTTTCCTTCTTTTTCGTCAGTTTTAATTACTTATTGTTTTATAATTACTTACTTATTATTTGACATGTGACTTAATACAACAACACAAAGTTCATTGGAGGAAGAAAAAAAAAAAAAGTTAATTAAAATGAATTACGTATAGTGCGGAGTTCACACAGATGATGCGTTCAAATCCAGCTCATCATCCTTGTTAACAGGGACAATCTGTGGTAGTTTAAGAAATGTCATCATCATTATGTGGGCAAGCTTTAGTGCTCCAGTGCAGCTGTATAACTGGAACAGTTATGGAACATTACTGAAAAGGTCCATTCAAAAATATAAAATCAGTCCAAATGCCTTGGTCGCTGTGGGTTTACCTTCCAAAACAGCTCAAATGATCATGATTACGTAATTATTTATTAAGAATGATGGTTATTAATTGAGAACAAATAGTAAAACAAAAACTAATCAAAAGTTAAGAAAAAAAAGTTGTTTTATAATTTCAGCGCAAGCCTTCACTTTCAGCTACTGGCGAAATGCATTGTAATGTAATGTGTGCGTAATTGGGTGTGAAAAAAATTACGCACAGCATTAAAGGTGCTTCCCGGACACTTTCCTCGTTCCAACACAACGCGCAGGACAAACACGCGCGTACATGTGAAGAGCGATCTAAAACAACATGATACACGCACGCGCCCCAACGGGCACGTGAGCGAAATTAGGTGTCCGAGAAGAGAAGCCCGCAGCTGCACCGGGACACGTTCCCTGTATAAGGGTGTGTATTTGTCTAAACGTCCCGTGGCGCAAAATAACGCACAAACCGTGACCAAACTTTTACAGAAAACAATCACAATAAGTCACCGAGTCTGACAGAGCGCGTCAAAACGTGTTGGTACAAACAATAAAGAGCTTTAAAATCACCTAGAACTAAAGAAAGAAGAAGGAAAAAAATCAGTGTCACTCACCTCGCTTTTGGCAGAATCCGAGTAGTTTGTAGACGATTCCTCCGTTTCCGGCTTTTTTCTTCTTCTTCTTTTTTTTTTTTATCCTCACAACAAACGTAAAACTTTTTTCTGCGGTGTAAGGAAACCGGTGGCCTCAGCAGCTCTATAGCACACAGTAGCACAGGAGATAACGGGAGGCGCTTTGGAAAAAGCAAAAGTAGTTAACACCTTCCTGCTAGTTTACCAAAGCGCACTCAGAGCGCAGGACGGAGAGAGAGAGAGAGAGAGGCTGGCTTTCTACAAACTCGCTGCAAAGTGGGTATCAGTGGCGCAATTGCGCATGCAGCCCCTCCGCTGAAAACACGGAGAGGGGCGATCAGTGAGAGGGGAAAAAAGGAGTGAAAGCCGGTGCGGGAGAAACAGAATCGCAGACAGTGGCAGAGCTGCGGCTGCTGGTGGTGGAGGTGGAGGTGGAGGGTGCGTGGTGGTGGTGGTGGTGGGAGTGATAGGGGGGCTCACAGTGCTGTAAAGCAACGTGTGCGAGACTGGGGCTGCGCGAGGCTGAGGGGGCGGAGGTGGGGGGTGGTGGGGGGGGGGTTGTGTCCAGGGTCCAAAGCGCTCCAAGGCGCAGTGCTGCCGCGCAGCGCTCGGGTCGCTCAATGACGTGAACACCCGTGTCTGCCTTTTTCAAACTTTTATCCACATTCCTTTTCTTCATCATTCCATGTTATCATCTGTAATCATTATATGACCACAATTATCCGTGCGTAATTTCGAGGATACTTCTAACTTTTATGGCGATATCTAAGCCACTTTGCGTAAATTCCAACTCTCAAGTCTTCATCAGGATGTTGTGAAAATACAATTTTCAAGCACATATGTATAGTTTTCTGCAAGAATTGTTTGTCTTTTCACCAAAGCCCTTCTGCGTCTCTCCCTTGTCTGGCTCTGCCGTCCCCTGGGTGATTTCTTCTTCTGCGCTTTGTGCGCAAAGTGAATGAATTGCCCCCTCCTCTCTCTCTTTCTCTCCCTCTCTCTTTCCCTCTCCCTCTCTCCGGCTTTCTTTTCCACACGTTGGATAGACTGCCATTTGCCGTAAAGCCAATGAAGTCTACCTCTTCACAAAAAAGAGGTGGACTATGGCTGACACTCTTATAAAGTGCGCACTACAGACGGGAGTTGGTGAGACAGAGGGGAGTTCACTGAATGGAGTTCCTTCCTATCCTACAAAATCAACAAAGTCATCAGTAGTCATCAAAGTCCCTGGATGGAAGCACTGCTTTCTCAAAAAGATATTTCAACAAACCTTGCAGATAGTTATTATTCTAATGCCTGATTCAATATGAAATTACAAAATAATTGTTGGAAAAAGTATAATAGCAAACCGACAAGGGATTAAATCAATACAAAAAAAGAGACTGCTACCACTTCTGAAATTCTCCAAATCTTGCATTTTTGTGAGGATTGTGGTTGTACAAAGGCAACAGACATTTGGCCAAACGAATTGTGTGTTTTGGAGAAGCCTGAGGAACAGAACATGGCACACAATGTTGGACTTTTCCCCATCTTCGCCCCCTGCTGGTCATAAAAAGAACTGACCAATGAACAAACAAATTCATATCTGTCTAATTTATGGATATGACTGACAAATTCAAGAGATTTGAGGAAAAGTTCTACTTCACAAAATGTGAACTTAAAATGAAAGACAGGAATTGTTCAAATAATCCATATTTGACCAAATTACTCTACCTCAAAGAAAAAAAAAACTCATTGACTTTCTTCTAAAATCTAATTGGTTTAAACATTTCTAAGAGTTCCGCAAAGATAATGGAGCTTTTCTTCAGAAGCCACCAGTTCTAACATTTCGCCACAAGTGTTGGAGTAGATTTTTGTGGAATCAACACTTTGATCCAGTTCCATGATCCAGTACAGCGATGCTCTGTGTAACAATGGCGTGGGAACAGTGAAAAGACTTGTGTGTGCTGGGTGGTCTCCACACACATGAGGGGCAGCAGCAACAGTAGCAGTGCCATTAGTGGTGTGTTGTCTTGCTAATAGGCTCAGTTTGGAGTCAATGGGCTGACTGAGGAAGAGGACCATCCATGTATTAGATCCCTCTCCATTCAAAGTCTAATGCCACTCTTCTGTCCAGCCCCCTAATGTTTTTAAATGCTTGCCTCTGTGTGCATTGGCTAGGAAGCACTTTGATAGCACCTGTTTCAGCGCTGAGACAGCAGTACAGTTTCTTGACCCCTCTCCTAAAAGTACACAACTTGAGTTATTTTGATTTGAAAGAGGTGCTTAACTACATTTCTTTGTGTTATAAGAGCAGGGTTGTTGAAAAAAACAGGAGAATCTATATGTTTAAAGTCATGTTGTAGTCACACCTAAGTTATGTTGTCTGCAAATTGCATTTTTCTATTTGTTAGGTGAGTGTGCAATCATGTGTATAGACAATGCAATCTCTTAGGGAAATGTGACATTGTCACAAAAATGAATGTTTTCTACTTACGTGCGTGCCAACACAACCTGAGCATTTTTTTCTTGCTGTTGGACACAACTTTTAAACTCATGTATTTCAATTGGAAGTTATTTTGTGGAATTGGTAGTTATTAAAATGTTTTATTCAGGGTTAGGATAGTACTGAAGCAGATTAGGGCCAATTTTGATGGAGAAAATAATTTTGGGCAAATCATGAATAAAGTCGAAAAGACAAGATTAAAGTTGAAATTTTAAAGATAAACTGAACAATGGTTGTGGTCTCTGTAGTAACAACCAGAAGAAGTTGGATTTCTTAAGTTGATGGGCTAAAAAGTTGCCTATATTGTACAAAATGTTGTGGCAACAACTGGGTCTCAACTGGTTGGGCTTCAGGAACCACCGTTACTCCTTTGAAAAAAAGCTGTCAGTTAGTGGACTGTAACCAACTTTTGGTTATGATGCTTTTTTATCAACATTAACATTATTTGGTATTACAAAAAAATCTTTGAGAAATGTGTTACCAATTCATGAAAGAACAAGAGCTCTCAGAGTGCGCAAACCTCCGCCAAGCCCGAAATATCCTCTATGCCAGGTATTAGCAGTTATCTGGATCACTGATCCTGATCATAGTATCATGGTCAGGATCACTTTGAAGGATTGGAGGACATATCTACTGTATACAGTACAGTAGATCCAAATGTATGGACACTACATTTTTAGAAAAATCATGATATAATGTGCTATCTGGATCTGATTCAGATGAAATTTGGTGTGTTAATTGAGAAACCAAAGTGACATAACTTATTCCAATCTCATAAAGATCAGTCACTTATGAACCCTGACATGATTTTTTTATTTTACCAATGATGAAAGATAGGGATTTTTTTCATTTTATAAACTGATTCAGAATCAGTATATTGATCCAGATCCCCTCCAAAATGTAATGGAATCTTTCACGGTGTAAGCCGGTCTATCTAACAACATTTGTTCAGTACCTTTGTGCTAACAGACAAACAAACAAATGGAGGTAATAAGGGTGTTGGGTATATTTGATAGCAAGAACGAGATATTTGACATTGTCATATCATATAAAAGTAGAATGTGACATGCTTCAATTGTTAACTAAAAGTTTTTTTTTTTATACCGAAGCCTGCGGTATTGCATGCAAGCCGACAAACAAGCTTCTATGGTTTTTGGATGTTTTTAGCAGATTTTCAGGCAGCCCTTTGAACTGAACCATATCTTGTGTTTAGACAAAAATAAATAGACAGGGTGATGGTGAAAAGCAGTTGAGATGACAACAGCAGACGAGTTAGTGTCTGACCTCTTTCACCTCTAGGTTTATCAGTTCAACTTGGGTTCCAAAAATCCAGTTTTCATTTTAGTATTTTTTTTTTAAATATCACATTTTGTGTCAGCTATTAAACGTTATTCCAAGATGGTAAACTTGTGTAAATTTGATTAAACAGGTGCTGCTGTCATGACGGATTCTTCCAATATCATTTCATTGGTGTCTTTTCAAGTTTCAGAGGTAAAACTTTGAATCTGTCGATATTCTAATGCAGCTCACGGTTGACTCTTTTCTACCCCTCTCGTGACCCAAACCAATGTCCTGTAAGGTCTTTTTTTTGCTACCACGTGGGACTTAATTCCTTAAACAAACCATGTTTGAGTATGATTTACAGCTAATCTGGACAGGCAACGGTCATTTCTATCTTTCCTTTAATAATTTACGACGGAGAGAATTTATAGCGCTAGCTCCCCTGCAGCCGTGCATGCCGCCAAATCCATATGTCTGTAATATAATGAGATTTTAGTGCGGCAAGATTATAAATTATGGTGTGATTTGTTCTCTTGCTGTTTTGTCAGGGTATAGTCTTTGAATGTGTGTGTGGATGTGGGAGTGTGTGTGTATGTGTGTGTGTAGCTTGGGGACATGGCTGGCATTTGGCTGCCACGACTCTCTAATTGCTGACGTACACACAGATAGATGGGATCTGATGGTTGGTGTCGCCACCGAGGGGAAAGAGGAGGAGGAGGAGAAAGTAGAGCAGAGCGAAAGAGAGAGAGAGAGAGAGATGTGGGTCTGCAGAAGATGAGCAGGGGAGGTTGAAGAGGGGACAGGGGAAGTAGAGCATGGATGGATAGATAGATCCAGGGAGGGACAAGTGAGGAAGAGAGATATTGTCTTGTGCGAGGAGACGCAGCTGCCAGCAGGCACACAGCTGAGCAGTTAACCACACTGACGGTCCACGTTTAGAGAAAGGAAAGCAGAGAGAGAGGAGAGAGAGAGAGCTCCTCAGCCACATTCATCTCCCTCTCACATCCTTTTGCTCCAGGGAGCTGTTGCAAAATGAAGAATTACATGGCCCTGATCAGATTACATTACAGAACAAGTGATTATATGCATTTTACTCTTGTACAAGGAACAAAAACAAGGGTAAGAAGGGAAACATACATGATCTGATTAATTATGTAATTATGTGGTATTTGCTCTGGCTGTGATACATGGGCAGGCGTTTTGAGCGTTGTTGGATGGGTTGTTCCATCAAAGGGCCTTAATACTTCACATCCTAACCTGACAAATAATGTGAATTCTGCTGCAGATTTGACAGCAGTAAACGGCAAAACCTAAACACTTAATAGCCAATGCTCCTAAACAATCCTCTTAGAATGTTGATGCAAGTAGAAATAACTACATTATTTTTAAAAATAAAAGGTGCAAACTTACCATAACTACTTCCTTTGCTGCAGCTATCCTAAGAGGTCATAATTAGTGTTGTACTCAAGACCACACTACCTGGGACCGAGACTTGCCCAAGACCAGAATGGAAGACAAGACCAAGATAACATCATAAATATTGATTTTAAAAACAATGACAAAATTTGAACTGTAAAAGAGCATTATATCTTTAATTTAATGTTTCTTTTTATAAAATTTGACAGACAAAAACAAGGTGTCTGCAACTCCTTCAAAGTCCAAATGCAAAAATCTCAATTCTTGACAGTTTTGTTTAACTAAATTCTTGCAAAACAATAAATCCCTATATGTATTTAAAAGCCACTAATAAGTCCAGAATTATTTTAAAAATCTGAAAATAGAATGTTTTTTTATCAGGTAAATGAGGCCTAAAGTAAGTGTTCAAAGGTATTTCAAATAAGATGTTTAATAAGAGTTTTTGCAGGTGTCTGACACATCGGGCACTGGGAATGATTTCCAAGGAGACAGAACAGTCAGTGAAATAATGACAAATGACAATATACATTTATTAGGATCAGTTCCAAGTGTTTCTCCTCAACACATTAATGAAGTTGAAGAAAAACAGATCAGTGCTGGTCTCGACTCGTCTCAAAAAATTTTAAGTTCTGTAAGTCAGAGACCAACACAAAACCAAGTGAAACTGCTCTCGAGACCAACACAAGATCAAGAATGTGAAAAGATGGTCTTTGAGACCAAGACTGTTCTTGAGTATTACAACACAAGTAATAAATGATGTATTTTAGGTACATGTTTGATCAAGTTAAATATTTCCTATGAGGGAAAGTGTTTGCTTTTTTGTGTGTAGCTGTTTTGTCAGAACTGATACAAAATAGAACCCAACAGTAGAGGTGTACATAGTTCATGTATACTAGAGTGAATCTCTTCACAGCTTTCAATATTGTGTTGCTTTTGGTTGAATCACATCTGAAATCTGTTCTTTGGTTGTCATCAAAACCATCCTTAAACAAACAGCCTGTTTAAATTGGTTGGACCATAGTGTGCTCACTGTTAGCAAAGAGACTTCAGTGGTTTCCAAAACCGTTATGTAGGAACATCACGTTTCTTTTGAAGGAACTACAATTCTTTAACTTGCCAATCAGGCTAGTAGGAGTGACTGTGGGACGGATAAAATCCACTTTTCTTTGTGTAGTTTTGATGATGTGTGAATGTTCTATGACTGTGTAATGAAAAGTACAGACTCTGCGAGGAGATACAAACTTTTCTCAGTCACACGAGTCTGTTGGTCGATCAAAATCAAAAGTGCCGTCTTCAATCTCAAGAAATACCAAAACCGGCTGGTATTGACAAGTAAAACATTTTGATTCCTGTTTCTTTGGTTAAAGTCCACCTTCCTTTTTCTTTTTTTGGCATCTTTCTAAACCATTTGCACATGTTTACAAATCACAACAAACAAAAACACCCCCCCCTCCTTTCACCACCACAAAAAAAAAGAAGAAACAGATAATGCTCATGCAGGAACATCGGTTGAAATATTGTGCTGGCTTCAAAAACAGGAACGATCAGAGTGTATTTTCTCCATCGCCGCTCCGGTCGCTCCATCATCTTCAAACATCCACGGGGAGTGACTTGTTATTTGCTCTGAGCTGTCTGCATGGTTTGGCTTTTTGATTAGAGACAGACAGAAAGAATTGCTGAGAGAAAGAGAGAGAAAGAGAAAGAAAGGAAGACTGAGCGAGAGCAGAGATAGTGACGAGAGAGAAAGCCTTGAGGCAGATGTCAAGCAATGTCACAGATAATCACACATTCTCTTAAAATAGCTTTGAAAATGACAGTGTTAGGGGTGGGGGGCTGTAGAGGGTGAAGTAGGCACATGAGAACACATGTAGTGTAATTAAAGACCAGATAACGTTAATTTCTGACATCACCCGGGGGGGAACTTTTATCAAGGGCAACATATGAAACAATACCTTATCTGTAGAAGTAAAGGGGGTGAATTTCGGGGCTACATACGTATCTTACATCCATCTACTTTGGTCTCGAAGACATGTGCACATTTACAGGGGATACAACAAAGACTGAGAGAGAATGAATGATGAGATGCTGATGGTGAAATGAGGACCTATCAGCATGGGCCTTGTAAAACCAAGCTATTTCATTGCCCAGCTGACCTGGCAACAAACATACTGCCACTTTTAGAAATGAAGTCCTAAAACCAACAATATTGTCTGGTTTAATCAACTAGATATTTGATTTGATTTTTTTTTTTTTTAAATATAAACATCTACCAGACATGGGCAACTGGCGGCCCGGGAATCACATGCGGCCCTCAGTCTAATTTCATGCGGCCCCCAAAGTAAACATACAAAATGACAGAAAAATACATAAAAGCAAAGCAAGAACACATTAAAAAATACAAATAATTAAAACATTGCAGGAAAATATAGTAAAACACAATCCAAAAACACACACAACTACTACAAAATGAACAAAACAACAACAGTAACAGACAAAATTACTCCAAATAATGCAAAACGACAATAAAATACACAAAATGACTCAAAAAATGTACTAAATTACAGAAAATTTCAACAAAAGTACCCAAAAAGACAAGATGAGATTCTATTACCTTTCATGTGCTATAACTGATGAAAATTACCTTTCAAAAACAGAGACATGCAAGATTTCTACCACATCCCAGAGTGAAACCATTTAAAGCAAAAACAAAATATGTTTCATGACATGTTGATGGCAAAAAAGATAGTTCATAATGATGGGGGGGGACTTGGTAAAACTATGTTTAAATGTTCCCTTTTTAAATCAACATTGTTGGATTTGAATATATGAGAAATCATAGGGTACATGATGATTGATGTGACAGCATAAACACACAACTAACCTCTCCACCTCAAAAGGAACAATCCTCTTATTGTTATCATCTGTTGTGTTAAAATGATTTGATCATCCACCCTACAGCCGGCCGAAGCCGCTAGTCAGACTAAAAATAATGTTTATTCCTGCCGACATTTAATGGTCCGTCAAATGGGATAACAAGGACGGTTGATTTGTGAGACTCTCTCTGCAATTACCCAGCATCCCCACTTCCCCTCATTTAAATTAAACAACCCATTGATTTTATGCAGAGTAATATTGTGCCATATTCCTCAAGAGCACTTTTAATAGAAGATAGAGGTATGAAGCAAATGGCCATGAATGAAAGAGAAAACAGGGCAGGGAAAACATTGGACGCCTCCCTGGTGAGTTGTTCCATGCACGTCTCTCTGGAAGGAGACCTCGAGGAAGACCCATGACATGCTGGAGATACTATGACTTCTTCCCTATACCCACACTTGCGCCTCTGCGCCCGTCGGTTGCGCGCTCCCACTGAAGGGTGCGAGTGCGTAGGGTGTCCCAATTGTTCGGAGTGTGCTTTAGCTGCACCAACTTTGCGGCCTTCATGCCCACCTGTGAAGCATGCATGCAAGCAGACTTTGATAAAGGGGAATTACCCAAAATTCCTTTTGCCGTGGGACTTTCCAATTAAAAAATAAATGAAAAATCAATGGCGTAAAAAGAAACTCACTAGAAGCCCTGTTGGCAGCAAAAATGGCAAAAAAAAGTATTTTCAAGGGTAAGTAAGGTATCAGTTATTTAATCTCTGTGATATGTATTACATTATAATACATTGCCAGTCCAGCAGCTATCAACGCCATTTTGCCGTCACTATTGATGACGTCCTGACTCAGGTGGATGACGTAACCAAAACTGTGCCAATTCTACCCTTTCAGCACGCTTGTTTCCTTACACACTTTACATCCAAAGTGCACTTAAACTAAGTGCACCCTTTGTGGAAGTCTGTAGGGCGTAGTGTGGGTATGGGATGCAGCCTTTGTCTCTCGGCTGGCCTGGGAACACCTCATGATCTCCCAGGAAGAGCTGGAAGAAGTGGCCGGGGTGGGGGCAAGGAAGTCTGGGCTTCCCTGCTGAAGATGCTGCCCCAGTGACCCCCCGTTATTTTTTAAACTGATCCAGAATAAGTATATTGATCCAGATCCCCTCCAAAATGTACTGGAATCTTTACATACTATATACTATACTTTTACATTACCCTGCTAACAAAAAAAAAAAAAACAAATAAAAAATGTCGGTGAAAATATGGCCTCCTTGGTAGAGGTATATGTTTGACGAAAGTTATAGAAACAACCAGGTTTTAACATGTTTAGCAAGCAGAAAATGACAATGGTTTTACCAACTCAGATACCACATACTGTCTCACTGAAAGACGTGAGTCTGGGCTGGAGCATTTTATCCATATATTACAACCATGTACTAGTATCAAGAATTGTTTAAAACTTTTACTGGTTTTGCTTTAAGTGAATCCACACATATACACATTCATACTAGATATTTTTCTTCTAGTGTTAAGTGTTGTAGTCGTGCCTCTCCAAGCGATTACGATCCATTGTAGTGTTTGAGTAAAAAAAAAAATTGATCACCTTTGACAGGTCCATCATGAGGCCTTTGAGTCTGACTTGGCAGCTTGGCAGTCGGTGACTCCATTAGCCATGTGATTTCACCCAAAACAGTTCTCTCTTTTGTATGCACATGCATGCGAGCAGATGCTGGAGCCTCACAGGAGATTTCACACACAAGTCAAGTGACAAATTCAAGTGGCCAGAAGAAATATCAATTCATTTAGGACCAGTGAGCAGAAAGCCAGCTGTCAAAATGAAGGGGACACATAGATCAGGAGGGCTTACCCAAGATATGACAGATGCATTAGAGATGGGAGTTAAGTCATTTTGTGTGTCTTCCAGTAAAAGAGAGTGCTTGCCCAGTGGAAAAGACAAAATAAATCGTCTAGAATGAAGCTATCCATTGTGTGAATAGTCAAACAAATGCACAAGTTAGGGGCAAAAAAGAGACCCAGTGGTATAATAATTACAAATGCAGGATTTTTTTCTATTAACCAGCACATTTCTTCTCGATGTTTCCTAGAAAGTGTTCAAAAAATCCTCAATTTCCCTTTAATCAAGTGGTGGTACAAGGCAACTTTTCCTTGCCAGATCAAATGAAGTCTGCATTCTCATGATGAAATCCTCTTCCTTTACTTCTCTTGACATTGCAATTGGAACCTAATTTGCTTCTACTTCACTTGCTTCAACTTGACCTTGTGAGCAAAAACTGAACCAACAATGGGTAAATTCTGTTTGATTTACATGGTATTAGTCCTTTATCAGGACACAACCCAGTGCTGCAAAACAGGCCAGGCGTTGATATAATTTTCCATTCTGCGGTTAAACCTTACGCACAGACAAACTATGTGTTGTGCTTCTCGCCAGGGTGTGTGATGATTACCTGAAAATTAGATGTTGTCATATGTGTTTCTTAGTGACACAAGATATGCAAACACTTAGTAACTATAATCACTCATACACGGTTTCACAGGTAAGCCACTTAAGTCCAATCTTGTAGCAATATCGCCCAAAAAGTGGAATATAGCATTCCTTCACCATCAGCTACATAGCATTTCAAGGTGAATGTCTCAGATTCCAATGATTTTTGGTGGATTGTAGAGACAGACTGAGCAGGGAAATGCATCCAAAAGTTGTTCTCATCCACTAATGTTGCCAGTGTGACTCCGAAAAAATTTCACGGATGAAAAGTTTTGCCAAAACAATGGCAAATGTTGATATTGTGTCTTTCGAATTTACATAAAAACACCTGAAAACAGCTAAAATTTGAGCGATTGCATATCACGCTGAAAACGATAAATAAACCAGAAAAAAATGGTATCAAGTTTATTACTAGTCTAGAGGAAAAACACAAGAAATTACAATACGAATGAAGTAAAAAAAAAATTCTTAACTTAACCTTTTCGCCTCAGTGCAGTTTTTGCGTTGTTTTACAAGACCCCAAATCCCACAATAGAATGGGCCAAACTTTTCCAAAGCCCAGATCACAGAACATTCATCAATGATTAAGTCAAAAACAGTAAGAGTACTAGAGTAAATTCTCCAGTTTGTTGGAAGAATAAGCCTTGATTTATTGATCTATGACACCTACACTGTGTCTTTATCAATGCTGTAAAAAAGTTAGCTATTGTCCCTATAGCAGCTTTAAAAACCAAGTGATGTAGTTAGTACAGTAAGTAAATAAAATAATTTCAGAAACGTTGTCTTTGAATCATTTGTGTCTAAAGATCGACACATGGAGGGAAACTACCTACAGAGGAGAAGGTTTTGCACTAAAGAGAGAAATGTGTCCTCACTGTGTGAAAACCTCTATATCAGTGCCACAAAGAAGACTCTCAACTCACTTGAGATCAGAAATGAATGCTACTATAATAATTGTGGCACAAACCAAACATGCATTTTATGACTTTACTTCAAACTCTTTGAAGGTTTAATGTTATTTTTCGACAAAAAATCCAAACAAAAGACATGCGTGCTGGATTTTAATTGATTTTAAGGAATAATCGGTCAATGGATGAAGTGCGCAAGTGGATAAAAGGCTATGGAGTAAGAGAAAGTTCATTAAACCTTTATGTAATTAGGCAAAGTGTTACTTGCAACAAAAAAACATTGTGAAAACACACATTTTTTTCCTCCAGCTGCTCAATTGACATGCATTACATGTGAGTTAATCAATAGTTTATTGATCTTTGTCCATGTTTATGGCATTCATTCTGAAAAAAAGGAGTCGTAGTCAAATCCATGCTTCATAGTTAACATATCGTCACAGTAGTAAACGTGTTTGTCCATTATACCGCTGTGATTGAAGCAAAAGTGAAATCAAGGCAGCATAATGGGAATAGCGACGCTCATGGCTAAATCAATATTCATGTATATATTAAGCCGATATTTTGTGAAAGGCAATTACGGCTGTAGTGAAATGGTGTCAGTGGGTGTGAGACCGAATGGCTTTAAAGTGTGGAACATTTGGATTAGTGCGTTTTCAAGGTGATCTCAGGACATTTTTTATGTGTCACTTCTTCCCTCCCGCTTTCCCGTTTCTTTGATGAAAGAAAAGACGCATACAGATGTTTCAAGTGTACTGATATGCCCTTGTGGAGAGATTTCAACCATGATGCTAATAACAATAATTACCTCTTAAGTGTTTGTGGAGGGGGAGGTACAGACATGAATATTCACTCGTTGAGGATGTGTGTGTGTGTGTGTGCGTGTGTGTGTGCGTGTGTTTGTGCGCGTCAGGACAAATGGCTTCCTCAAGTTTTCTTAAAAAAAGGAAAATTAGCAATAATTGCTTCGTCTTTTTTTGGCGATCACATTATTTTTGTTTTTACACACAGATCATTGAATCCATTAAAGTCATAATATTGTGACTAATTCTAAGCAGCACAGCAATTATTTTAAACAGGGCACATTTATTCAATAACAAAAACCTCCCAAGTAGAACCCAATGGATTCCGTTTAAACTTATTTTGACGGTACTTGCATTCACACACACTATTATACTGTGATTAATTTGAAATACATCAAGGATTTAAATATTTCACCTTTGAATCTGTGTAGAAACACAAAACTTAAATACATAAAGCATTTATACTGCAACACAGGCAGGACATTTCCTGACGTGCAAAGACAGACTCTCCCATCAGCTTTGATTAGTGTTACAGTACGTCTTTCCCGCCCGTTGGATATTTTAGAAATTATTATTAATAAGAAAATAATTTCCACAGATTAACCCCACTCTGGCTTCCTCCCTGATCCCACGGCCCTTTGGAAATTGATATAGGGAAAGATTGATGGCTCTCCTGCTGTTTTAAAACATTTGTCCTTGCTAATGTGTTTCTTTTCATTTTCAGACAGATTTAAAGATACAGACACTTGTTTAATAGGGCTGTTATATTTTTTGAATGTGACATTGAAACATACTTTCTGCAGTAATCTCACTTATTGGATAAACTGTAACTGATCAAAATGAATACTCTAAATGCTTCTCTCGTCTCCTTTTTCGGCATGTACTAAAAAAAAAAAAAGTGAATGTAACCATGTTGGAAATAAACTGAATAAATAAATAAAATAAATAAATAAATCAGGGATTTAGAGTAGGGATTTGTATTAAAGGTCTATGCTATTTTTCACCCATCTCCATTTGTTCTAAGAACCCCAACAAGTTTTAGCCCTCTGAAAAATGACTTTCTGAGCAGTTCAAAAAACGAGCTGTTTTGGAGCCTACTTATGCATATTCATGAGAAGGCGTGTCTGTAGACGTTGACTACATGACTTGCTCTTGCGAGGCAGATCATTGATCACCAAAGCGATTTTTTTTGCTATCCACACACTGTTGTTATTGTTTTCAGCCCAAAAACTGCACATTGCAGTAAAACACATGGCTATTTAAGTGGCTATTGTGATTGTGAGTCTGTTTCAGCGCTTCAGGCTGTGTTTATTACAGCAGCAGCAGTGATCAGCTGCTTCAAAAACCAGAGTGTAAAGGTGCTAAGTCCCTTTCTTCTCCCTGTTATCTCTATTAACGGGAATAGTGCATTTAAGGTTATAATCAATTGTTTTGTCCAACTGCTGCATCGCATTGTGTCACAAACACGTCAGATCAAGTCAAAGGCGATATATAACAGATACTAAAAATGGAACTGCTCCCTTGGTTCTACACCGCTCCTCAGGAAGGGGTTAAATGCAGAGAACACATTTTGTGTACTTAGCTTGCATGCCTTTAGCTTCGAAAGAGCGCGGCCAGCAGCAGGCTCTTCCTGGATGGAGCGGTTCAGACTTTTGTGATGTCACAAATGTCTGACTGCTCATTTTTCAGAAGAGGGCAGAGCAGCAGCTCAGAGAGCAGGTTTAGTTAAAAGCTCAAAAAAGTTGATTTAGCATGATAGAGGCCCTTTAAAACTGAAGTAGAGATTTGTCAATGATATTGAAGTTATAAACAGTTGTTTTTCACCCCTATCTTAGCTTAGCATGGTCTCTCTCGGATTCTCTTGGACCCCCACTGTATTTGAAGGTGGTTCAACACAGACATGAACACTGAAGAACAGTCATATGGAATAAAGGGGGAATAAAGAGAAAAGCTTTTAGGGTCCCACCCATAGTCAGCAAATTGATGATTCATTGTTGAATCTGTGATAACCATATTTATTTATTTATCTTTTTATGAAATATGGTGAAAAGAAGTTAAAAGTGACAATAATGGTGACGTGACATTTTTTGAAAATGTCTTTGAAAGTGGAAAAAATTGCTGAAAAGACATTGAAATTTGATGGAGTAGTGGTAGAAATGGGAGTAATGTAGCAAAAATGCATTAAAATGAGCAAAAATATGGCAAGAAAAAGTGATGAAAATAGGTTAGAATATAGTAAGTTTGGTGTACTTGCAGAAAAAGGGTAAAAATAGGCAAAAATGGCCTAAAATAGTTCAAAAAATATTCTTGGTTTCTTGAAGGCATCTGGGAACCCCCTCCCAGTGTCTCGCAAACCCAAATAGGGTCTTGACCCCAAGGTTGAGAACCACTGCTTTAAGGAACGGCACCCATGCCCCAAAGCGCCACCACACCCAGATGGACCAGAACTCCACACAGGTCGGGCTCTCACCCAATGAGCCATTTGAACAGTTGTATTCAAAGGATCCTTTGGTGCTTAAAAAGTCAATAACTAAAAATTAAATAAATATCAATAAAATGTCTTGTAAATAATGTACTTGGTTTGTTTGAGAACTAAACTCTGGTCTCTATTTCGTTTAAGAAAAAACTCTGCACATTAACTGTGGAGATGAACAAGGTGCCTAAGTGCCCCTCTCCTAAGGCACACCTGATCTCAAAATAACCATCATCTCCAGCACAACGTGGAATATGGAGTCCCTAGCTTGAGGTCAAAGAATTGTAAATATTGACCAAGAGGATATCAGTTGGGTCACTGGGGGGGATTTCCATTTCCTGCAAGAAACTGAATGGATAAATAGATGAATGGAGCGGTAGAAGGTTTCAGAGTGACAACGAGATAGCATCCTTATTTATTGTTCATGCATTTTTAAAAGCAGAGCAATGGGGTCAAATGAGTAAACAAGACGGAGAGAGCAAATTGGAAAAAATAGTAAAGGCGAGAGCGGACATGTCAAGCTGAATGGATAGACGAGCGACTTATTAGCATTCAGATCTTTTAAACACCTGGTTCTAGATTTCTGTTACAGTTTTGACCGTAAGACTTTGGCCCTCATCTCTTTTTGTTTGCATTTCTTGTGTTGACCATTCAACCTTTTCTTACCTCTCCGAATCATTATCGCTTCACATTTGCTGCTTTACATCTTGTGTATCAGGGGAAAAGAAGGTCTAAACTCTACCCTGCAGGTGTTTTGACCTTTGACTCTTGACCTTTACACACAAACATACACATATACCAAAATACGCACAGCCTCAAGGATTTGACTGACTGATGTTGTGGAGATTAGCTGTATGTCTCCACAGGGAGTAGGACAAGCATATAGAGTGTATGTATGTGTGAAAAGGGGGCAGGGGCATTGATTTGACAGTCAAACTCGGGAAGAAACTGTGATTTGTGACCTATTGTGAGAGTAAATAAGTGAAGCTGGCTGTTTTAAGATGTGCCTAAAGTCAAGCAAACAAAGTTTGACTTTGGGCACATCTTGAAACGTTGAGTTGTGTAATGTTATAATAATGTACCCTTTATTCATCACCGTAATGAAATTAATCTCTGCATTTTAACCCATTTTTACTGTATTACTCAGGCTGAACTACAGTGTCTATTCACAGGTGCGATCCCACTGCTGAGCGGCACATGGGCTTTCACCTGCTTCGTTTCCGGCCTGAGCCAGTGCACCCCTCCTTAGGCAGCCTGGTGGTCCTGGGCTCCACCAGGGGCACCATATCGATACCAAACTTAGTGCGGACACCCGATCAGCATAGTCCGCTGCAGCTCAGAGCTCCTGAGCTCAAACCATCCACCAGACTCAGCCTACCAGTAACTTGGGATTACGTTACGTTATGTTTTAGTCAATCCTTCATAGGGCACTCGTTGAAATACTTTTAAATTAAATGTTTTAAACTTAGTGTTATTGGACAATATGACAGGTCTTGATTACTGTTGTCCATTTTTTGAAAACTTTTCCTTTTCATGTAGAGGAGGAGGAGGAGGAGGAGAAGGAGAAGGAGAAGGAGAAGGAGAAGGAGAAGAAGAAGAAGAAGAAGAAGAAGAAGAAGAAGAAGAAGAAGAAGAAGAAGAAGAAGAAACTGTAGCCCATTTAAAAAACAGAATATAAAAACAGTTCAAACTAATCAATGTACTGTATTAATTATAATTAATAACAATCAATCAACAGTAGCAAATGTCCATGTTTATTGTGGAGTTACGCTATCATGGTGCATAACAGGCACTCATACATATAAAGCCACAGATGTTATAGGATTCACTGTGCTGTTAGTGAGATTTCATTGGAGCATCAGTTATTAAAAAAAAAATCTAACAATAAATTTTTTCTTCTTATTACCAGTAAATAGTTTTCCTTGTTGTCAACCCAACCACTGAAACAATTTACCAATGTGTGTTTTTAATGTTCAAGCTATACCGCATGAACTCAAACATTATCGCTAATAGCTAATAAAAAGGTTACCAACAAAAAACAAATTCAAATTATTCAAGACACTTTTTGTTGGTAACAGGCCAAAGATACAAGGTCTCCCTGTGACCAACTCTGCCCCTCACCCTCTGCTTTGTTGCTATGGCGCTGAAGCGTGATTAGAACTCTGGCTAACCAACATGGCTGACACTATTGACTTCCTGTCTGGTTCATGCAAACAGTATGTGACAGATTTAATTTGTTTGTCAGCTCACCTTTATTTAAACAGAGGGTTGGAAGTGGCAGAGAAGGAAAGACTGGGGCTATTGAAGTAGGAGGGTTACTCACTGACACCTTCACTTGCTTTTAAATGGTCATTGCCTCTTACTTGAAGCTCCTCAAGAAACCAGTCGCATTCGAAACACAAAATATGGAGAGATATTAGATGAAAAGTTACAAAGGGAATGGGAAACAAGGAATTAAATAGGTAGTGGAGTAGAGGTGAAACAACCACACAGATGAATCTAGACGACACAAGAGCCAGAAATGGACATCTCGACCGGTCCGATAGCGCCTGATTGTGAGAGTGTGACAGAGAATACAGAGCGCAGCATTATTGTTTGAATCATTGATCGTTTCTATCTATCAGGCGTGCTCCATCTCTTCTCTCGCCTGTTCTTATCTCCAATCTTTCTCTCATTCTTATTTACTTACTTATACCTCTGTGACATTCACACGGATGTGCACTTCTGTAGTCTTTGTTCTCTGTTATTTTTCCTTCTTTTCAACACCTACACTTACGCCTTCACCTATTTAGAGTTTTTTTTTTTTTTTTACTTCACTCAGAGTATGAATCTTGTTACTAATCAAAAGTCATAAAATTATTAGAGCGTCACAAAAAAAAATGTGGAAATCATGTGTGCAGGCACTAATCAAACACTAAACACCAAACGCTACAATAATTTACGTGACCACTGCTTTCTTTTTTTCAAGTTTCATGCACCAAAGCAGCAGTGATAAGCATAAAGTTCCACGACAACAGAGACATACAATTAAAACATCTTTTTTGAGTTTGTGGATATAAGTATTTGCCTAACCTGTTCTTTGCATGAGCTAAAAAAATTATTCGAAGTCTGCTCAACTTCCTCCAGAATATTTCCTACAGCATCTTCATCTGCAGATGCACTGTTAATTTTGTCGACTAAAAGTTTTCATTATAGTTCTCGTCGACTGAATTATTTTGAGTGGCAACAACTAGACCATGTCTAATTAAAAAAATTCAAAAAATAAATACATGTGAACAAAAAACTAAATCAAAATATATTATTTTCATCAACTAATAAAAACTAAATTATAATGCTCACATGTGACAAAAGCCAATCACTACTAAGTTTCTTTTTTGGAAGGTATCCAATCAAAACTACTCAAAGCCTTAATACCATTTCATATCAGGTTGATAAATGGTAATTGAATCTTTAAAAAAAAAAATGCAAAAACTCTTATCCTTTATATTTTTAGTGGACTTATCTGTAACAGAGTAAGTCGACAAAAAACTTAATGTCATTTAATTCAGTGTTTCTCAAATTGGGGTACGTGTCACCCTAGGGGTACGCACTGGCACTACAGGGGGTACTTAAGAGATAGAGAGAGAGAGAGAGAGAGAGAGAGAGAGAGAGAGAGAGAGAGAGAGAGAGAGAATGGAAAATTTAAGCATTAAAAATATTCGGTTTTGTATTGTATAAATTTAAGGATGAAAATAATCTTTTCAAAATAATCTGTTTCATTCTACTTTAATATTTACGGAGTAAGATTCTTTAAAATGTGTGTTATAACTCATTCATTGCATCGTTGTGCTCAGTCATACTTGGATTCAGAAATAAGAGAAAGGGGGTACTTGAGCCACAGAAGTTTGAGAAACACTGATCTAGTTTTTTTTTAAACCAGGCTATAACTGAAATGGTCTGAGTGACTAAGTTTTTACTGAAATCAAATTGTATTTTAGTCAAAAGCCAGGGTCTAAAACTGAATCAAAACATGCTGTTAAAATGACCACGGTGGGCAGATGTATTGCAATACAACTTGCCCAACATTATTTGGCCATCCAGTTAAAAGTGCCCCCCCCCCCCCCATACTAACACACTGCCTGCCTTTGTAGCACTGCTTCCTTTTAACCATAGAAATGAGCACGCAGACCGACGACTGGCGTGTGGCACTAGTGATGCGTCTCTTGGCAGTGAAATGGGCAACACTGAGGTCGAGTGACAGTCAGATGCAGTTGCACAAACATATAGATGCATACATTGTCTCCCACCCCTCAAGGCTCAGCAGGCAGGGCGGATGGGGGGATTTCTCAAAACCCCTCTCTCTCTCTCTCTCCCTGTAAGTTGTGTGTGTGTGTGTGTGTGTGTGTGTGTGTGTGTGTGTGTGTGTGTGTGTGTGTGTGTGTGTGTGTGTGTGTGTGTGTGTGTGTGTGTGTGTGTGTGTGTGTGTGTGTGTGTGTGTGAGAAAGAGCGAGACAGTGTAAAGGAGGCGAGGGTGACAGTGACGTGACACTGGTGAAATAATTATGAGTCCAAAACAGGGCTGACAGGGAGCAGCCCGTGCCCTTCAACTATCTGTCAACTGTCATTAACACAGAGGCCTCACACACAGCCTGGGGAGACGGAGAGAGATGGGGAAATGGGAAGAGAAAAGGAGCATAGACTAAAACTACAGAGAGATTTTAGATTTCTTTTAAAATCATCCGGTGTCAAAATAAAATGATTTCCGGTCAGCCAGGGCACATTTATATGGATTGACAACTAGGGATTTTTAGTTTAAACTAAAGTTGTGCCGATACTAAAAGGCACTAAAAGGCTGGCATCGATATCGGCAAGTGCTAACCAGTGACGTGCCGTGACCACTAGGGTTGGGTAGGCACGTTGCAAATCGAGACCACCAATGACAATTTCATTGCTGTCAAGTGTTAATTCAATTCAAATCAACGTTATTTGTATAAAACAATTTACAACAAAGTCATCTCAATGCGCTTATCAAAATATAAAATTGATAGTAAGAAAGAAAAAAACCCAACAAGATCCACATGAACAAGCATTTAGCCATCTAACAAAATTAACATCGTAAAACACCATAAAAGAAACAAACAATTATTTCATATAGCCTCCATACTCTCCCAACAAGATATATGTCATGACACGGCAGCACATCTGTTGTTTGTGTTGGAAACACAGAAACACAGAGAAAATGACAACAACAACAACTCGGAACAGCCTCAGTGAGGAGCATCCACAAAGTCGATCCTTCCTTTTGCACAATTCACTGTGAAAAGTATGAAACATTTTCTGACTTTACCTTTGCTGAAGGTCTGGTAACTCAGGTCTCCCATCTTTTAAAAGCTGTCGTTTTTCATCAAAAAAAAGTTTCTCTATCGTCTCTATTGCTGTCATCCTGCCTGTAGTGTTATCCCGCCCACTAGCTAGAGAACGTAGCAGCATGGAATCAATTCACTAATGTACTGTGAACTTATGTATAGCATTTAGCATAGCGCGGTTACAGCCAAAGGCAGCTCTCTGCACTGCCTTTTGACGTAAATGGTTGTCATCTTGGGGACCTAACTGCACATGTACAAACACGTAAAAACACGCAATGGGAACGGAGGCAGAGCAGCAAAGTGCCTTTTGGATGGGGCGTGGCCTCCCTCTACCTTACAGCGGAGTGAGACTGTGCAGCTACTATGAAACGCACAAAATGCGGACACTTTCAAACATAGATACTGTAGGCTATTGGAAATGGAAAAATAAATAATTTACAATTATATTATAAATAAAACAAATAATTAAAATATCAATTCACCCTTGGGTAGGCACTGCCTACCTTGCCTACCCTGACTGCACGTCACTGGTGCTAACGATACTATTTACAGCATTAAACTCTTCTTCAAACTACTTACGATACCCACTCCGCCGAACGGAAGAAGAACCTGCCAAACACTTTTTCCCATTTTACAAAGGTTTAAGCAGTGCCAGGCTAAGCTATGATAGCCATGATTTTTACATCCAAGTGAGTACGCAGGTCATATCTTTTTTAAACACTGCAGTAACAGCATGCATCGGTATTGGCCGATACTATGCAACTGGGTATCGGTATCAGCATTGGACCAAAAAAGGACATCGGAACAGCACATATTTAAAAAAAGTATTTAAAGTATCAGCAGGCCAAAGAAAAAGTTACAAGCCAAGGACCAAACATGACTTTTTGGGAAGACATGAATGGAATGTGTCTCCTCTATGTGCTGCCATGTCTGTGTTTAGTAACTTTTTGTGGTTCATTTGTGAAAGAAGCTCCAGAGATCATGTTTCTTTAAGTGCGAGTGGCCTCCAGAGGTCACTTCTTCACTTATGTGTTGATTCTGCTTCCAAACAGCAAATACCAAAGCTTAGGTACAAAAACACAGTATGCATGAACACTTAATTTATCATTATCTTGTCATATTTTCACGCGTTTGTTTATCTGTTAGCAGGATTACTTCAAAATTACTGGATAGGATAGAAATGTATTCCAAGCCTTTAATATAATTAAGATCACTGATCTAGATAACTACAAATATCTGGCAAAGAGAATATTTGGCACTTGACGGAGGTTTGCAATCTCCAAGTGCTCTTGCTATTTATTATTTTCATTAATATTTGTCATCGGACGCTACAAAAAAAGGTCAACCTGCTAAAAAGGCTCCTTTTAAAGTGAGATAGTTGCCACAATTGACATCCATTGGAACAGTAATGTCTTACAAATGTCAATATCATTCAGCAAAATATAGGAATATGACAATGTTCTACAAGTCTAAAATCTGACAGACTACGGTAATACAGATTAAATAAAGAGGAATATTAGATAAATCATATAGGAGCCAATGTAAACACTTCACTGGAATCAACGACTTGACATCACATTCAGCTGAACATTGCTGCTCGCAATAAATATTTTTTTTTTTCTTTTTCTTAATATAAAATCATTTTAAAAAAGTGTGTGTGTGTGTTATTACATAATAGAGGTACTCTTTAATGCTTTCATATACCTCAGAAAATTAGACAACAAGCTGTTTTAGAGGTGCCCATCTTCTTTTTCTGTTTAGATGATTATATTCTTTTCAAAGTTTGTTTGTATAACTGCAAAAAGTTCTATTCCAATAGCTTCATATGTTAGTTTTACATTGTATATATTTTGAAGATTAAACTCAACAGGATGTTCAGCTGAAGTAAAAAAAAAAAGAAAAAAAAAAAAAAAAAAAAAAGAAAAAAAGCGAAAACGCTATTTACATTTAAAAAAAAAAAAAAAAGAATGTCGTCAAACACTCCAAGAGATTTTTTGCTTTACTCGTAAATGTGTATAAAAACTATTTCCCATCTTTGGATTGATATGTGGATTAGTCGAAGGCCTGGGTGAAATATGTCAGACACAACCCTGTTACCACGAGTCAGGGTGTAAAATATGAATGTACATAACTCTTTTTAAGGGGTGCTAAATCCCTCTTCAAAACAAAAAAAGACAGTGCATTTCAGAAGAGTATATTTGTGAATAAATCTCAAATGATGCACCATGAAACACTCAAGGAGACGAGTGTGTGAAAAAGAACAAGGAAAAAAAAAGAGACACAAGGGGCGAATTTATGGATGGGCGGATATCCCAGTACCTAAGACCAGCCCAATTGCCAACAACAGAGTGATGGACTAAAAACAGAAAGAAAAAGCTGCTTTTATGATCTTATGGATGGCTTCACTGGAAGACAGTGGGCTGGGTTTTATTTGGCCATGGCTTTGGTCGGAGCCACTATATATATCTGTTTTATGAAGAGACTCAGTGGCAAAGACAGTGGCTAACGGAGTGATGCAAAACCAATTACTTCATCCAGCTAAACGGGGGTTGCAGGTGAAAATAGAAATGAAACTATGGGGTAAAAAGGAAGCGGATGTTCAAGAGTTAAAGGTAAAGAGGAGGATTTTCCCTAAGTTTAGAAACTTTGAAAAAATGCACATGCGCAACACTCTACCTGCTCCCAAGAGGGAATGCCTATTAAACGAATGTGAGAGAGCGTGCACGAGCCCAGTTTTCCATGTGCACAGCTCTGTTTGCAACGATGAGCTACAATAAATGGCTGAAACCGTAGCTCACGAGACACACAAACACTTGTAAAGGTGAGTTCACACCGAACGCGACTGTAGCGACTGCAGTCACTTCAATCGCCCGTGATGAGTCGCTTGAATAAAGTTGCGCTCTAGTGACGTGATGGCGAGGGAACAGTGTGTGTGTGTGTATGTGTTTCTGCCACTGACAGGGGAGAGAGAGACTTGATCACTTCCTCTCCGGCCATATCACATAGACAGCACCGCTTTTACGGTTTAAAAAATCAACTTACGGGTTTACTAAAGGAGGCTTATTCAAGAAGTTAACCGCTTTACTGTAATTTTGCCCCAGTAAAATCAAGAGGTCCTAGCAGCAGACAGTCGTCTCACTGTAACGGGTGGGAGGGGCTTCTGCCTTGGTTCTACAGACAGTGACGGCCGGGGAAGTTGTCGCTTGAAGTCGCTTAAAAAGGTAAAATTTTTCAACTTAAAGCAACTAGGTCGCGCTTGACTAGTCGCTCAAATCACGTTGCTTGAGGGGAAATAACTCAAGGTTGCGTCATTTATATTGATTTGAATGTAATCTTGTTGCTTCAGTCACTCCAGTTGCGTTCGGAAACTAGCGAAAAATAGCTGGGAAGAGCACGTACGACGGCCTTACGTCAGAATGATTAACAATTAGGAGGACCAAAAGTCTAGATGATCCACCCGGAATTGGAAGCCAAAATAAGATCCTCCACAATACCTTTAAGGGTAATGTGTGTGTGTGTGTGCGCGCGCGCGCGTGCGTGCGTGTGTGTGCGTGCGTGCGTGTGCGTGTGCGTGTGTGTGTGAGATGCTTAAAAGAATTAAAAGCTAGCCTTACAAACAAAACATCAAACACACAAACAAACACGTAGGGTACAGGACTGCTCTTTAACATCTTAATGAGAAATTAATCATACTGAATAATTAATAAATCACAATGTCTTTCTAAAGACAAGCACTCGTTCAGTCTACTTTGCAATTTACCATTATCACACACACACACACACACACACACGCACACACGCACACGCGCACACGCACACACGCACACACTTGAAAAACAATACAGAGAAAATGAAAACTACACAGAAAGGTCTTGTGTCACCCCTATAGCTGTTCTCAACCTTTGGGTCAGTACCTGGGGTCGCAAGACAATAGGAGGGGGTCGCCAGATGCCTTGAAGAAACAGAATCGTTTTTGAACAATTTAAGACCATTTTTACTTATTTTTTAAAAATGCAACTACACCAAACTTGCTATATTTTAACCTGTTCACATTACGTTTTTTGGCATATTTTTGCAAATTTCAATGGATTTTTGCTACATTGCTTCCATTTCTGCCACTTAAATTGCCAAATTATGCCCACTTTCAAAAATGTTTCAGCACTTATATACCCTTTCCACCATTTTTCCCACCTAATGTCATATATGTTGACCCAATATTGTCACTTTTAACCTTTTTTCATCATATTTCATGCTTATTTAGCCAAATTTAAGTTTATAAGCACCGAGAATGCCTTGAAAGCGGAAAAAAAGTGCAGAAAAGGAATTGAAATTTGATGGAGAAGAGGCAGTAGCAAAAATGCATTAAAATGAGCAAAAATTTGTGATGGAAATAGGTTAAAATATGGCAAGTTTGATGTAGTTGCAGAAAATAAATATGAATAAGCAAAAATAGGCTCAAATTGTTAAAAAAAGATTCTGTTTCTTGCAGGCATCTGGTGACCCCCCTCCCAGTGTCTCGCGACCCCAAGGTTGAGAACCCTTGCTCTACTGAGTATTGAATAGCATTTACCAGTGCATGTTAAAAGAAATGATAATAAACTCTTCTCCAAACCTACTGTTTGTAATTTTCTCGTGTTTTGATGCAGAGTGTCAAGATGCATGAAATGCTTTGGACAGAAGGACGTGTCAGGGCGTTGTAAAACAAAATGTCTGCTGTTAAAATAGTCACCTCTTTAAAATTAATTGCACTAGTCGCCCAGATCTTTGACAGGGATCCAGTGACAGTGGCTTTCATAGCAGCAGCCTCGATGAATGCATAGATGACTCAATCTCATCCTCCGCCTTTCATACTGTATCTCTTTCAATCTTGCACACATGCTAATCGTTCCCTCTCATTTGCATCCTAATGATTTCACCCGTCCTTTATAGCCCTTGTTCGATCCCCTATTAAGATATGGGCTGCCCACACTTCCTTCCTTTGCCTCTTTGTGTCTGTGTTTGGTGACTCTTCTGGCTTTGCTTTTTAATTTTTACAATTTTTTTGTGGTACAAGGTCTGATTTTATTAGTGTCACCTCATGTGTGGGACAAAACATCAGGGACTTGAAAGAACTTGACTTGTCTCTGGTTGGTTGGGGGTCATCGCACCTAAAACATATTTTCCCTTTATTTTGAAGGTATTGGCTTAGATCTATTAGGTATTAATTAAAAAGCATTATAACATGACATGATTACAGAGTATGAAATCATGTGATTACTTTGGATGTCAATGGGGCAAATTTGGTCAAAAGGTTACCGAGTGTCACCATGATGCATACAGTATCTCCTTTTTTATACATTTCCAATACACAGGATTTTGAAATTAAGCAAATAAACATGAAAAAAAAAAATCATACAGCTAGTCTTTAAAATGACTGGAATATTGAGAGCCAAACAAATAAAAACACCCAAAATGTCACTTTTAGTATCAAAAATGCTCCAAGGGTTAATGATCAAACCTATTTTAGACTCTAATCAAGTAACTTCATATGTGGGGAATGTTTTATTGCAGTGGAAGGAAACAAAAGTAGGTTTCTTTGGCTAATGCTCAACAAGATTTCACAGTATTTGCTGCAATTACTGGCAAAGTTTTCCCCTGGCCACAGTAATGATATAAAATAGAAAAGGCTGCTTACTATTGGTAAAAATCCTACATTTTAAAACAAGCATAAGAACTAAAAATGACAGGAAGTTGTGCCCACAACCGCACTCGCATCAAGCAAATGGGGTGATTTCACATTTGGTGCATCATTTTACCACCTGCTTTCTTTTTCTACGTGAAGAAGACAGTAAACAATCAGTACAAAGGGAATATCCAGTAATAGTAGAAGCTAATAGAACAATGATGAATGATGTGGATAATTAGCCACCAATGGGTACTGAGATTCAGAACAGGGAATTGGCTGCTACACAGATAATCAGAATTACTCACACTTCTGTACATGTGATGTTATTACACTCACAAAGATTATGTATGTGTCAAACTCATGGTCGGGCAACAATTCCGGCCCATCCAACTCTATATTCTTACAAAATCCTTTTCCTCAAATTGTGATACAATATTGACCTTAATTAAATAGAATTTGTTACAAAATCTAAGAAATTTAAAGTGCAAATCCTGTTGATACTGATATCTATAACTTATTGCTTGGGTATGGTCGATTTCTTTTGTATTTTATGTATACATAGGGCAAAATAAAGTTTAAATTACTCGTTTTCCCACATAAAATCCATTGCCCACTTAAGATCAAACTGCTCCATATTTGGCCCCTGAACAAAAATAAGTTTGACACCCCTGGATTAGAAGTTGGTGTTTTTTTTATTTTTAATTTTTTATTCTCTATGGAATAATAGCGTTTACAACTGAAGAAAAACATGTGCAAATTCATCAAGAACTATCAGTAACTCTTAACTGAATGAAACTGATCTTATTGTAACATTCTAAATATGGGAAAAATATAAAATTATGAAAGCATTTTTAAGTCTAAAAAACTAAAAAATACAAAGATGAAAGCTCGATTAGGGCTGGAAGCTCTTACATATTAATGACATCTAAACAATTACAGAATCCAATTTAAAAAAGGAATAACACAGATCTGCCAAACTGATGATTGGATAGATTGAGAGGAACGTCTGGACGAAACTCCAAGTGTAGCAGTTAAGTGCAAGATAATTCTTTCAAAAGTTAAATCGATCTACGATCGTTTCTGAAACACTAAGGCCTCCTTTCTAAGAAAAAGGGTCAGAGTGTAAGTTAGGAATACGTGGCCCAATCATGGGACTGGCTGTGTATATTTTGCATACCAGTGATATACGGTAAGTAAATGAGTATAGAAAAAGGAAAGAGTCGTGAAATGCACATTTATATTTGTCAGGTGAACACTCAGGTTAAGTCCAGTGTTTTCTCTGTTGCTTCACGGTAAAGGGAGAACGCTTCAGATTCAGATTTCCAGCAGCTAGGAAAGATAACTAACATGTTTTTTAACTGTACTGGGATTTCATCCAAAAGTTGATACCAGCATGCTCCCAAAAAACTGACAAAGTGACATTTCTGGTGTTTTCCATGGATTGCAAGTTGCAATGTCTCATGGAGGGATGTCACATCATGGGGACCACCATAAATAAACCAGAACAACAAATGACATCAAGTGAACCATTGTCCTCTTTGTATGGCAAATAAATCACGGTACCACTTCTACTTTGGAACCGTCTGGTCTTTCTTCTACAGGACTCCTAATCCCACAATGCAATGCACAAAACTTTTCACGTCACGTGTCAAACTCAAAGCCCGGGGGCGACATTCGGCCCTTAGAGCATCAACTTCGGCCCTTAGAGCATCAAATATGGCCCGCAGGAGACAGTAAAAAATAACTAATGAAATCAAATAATTCAGTAGTAGATATCTCTATTTTAGGGACTCTTAGTTTTTCTTTGTTCACATCACATGAATGCAGTCATTTTTTTATTCCAAATTATGGAAAGAACTCTCAATTTCTCCACAAATCATGCCATTTATTTCAAACAATTCCACAAAATTCCTCTAAATTACACAAAAATTGGATAAAAAATCAAGAATTTTTGAAGTGACGTTCTGGCAGGGACTGATATTAAAAACTATGGCACAATTGATGTTAAACTTGTTCTTTTTCCCACCTAAAATCCACAGCTCACTTGAGATGCCTTTTGTCAACTAACCTATTGTTTGCCTTTGATGTTGTTTGTAAGTAAATTCTCCCATTTTTGCAAAGAAATACCTTTGATTTATTGATCTCTGCGGCCTACACTTTGTATTTATCTGTTACAAAAAAAGTTAGTTATTGTCTCTAGCAGCTTAAAGCGCTCACACTTCCTGATTCATGATGATGTTGCAATCAATACACACTGTATAATGAAGGGAGGCTACAATGTATTGATAGCGTATACACTGCAGTTGGATTAATCAATTAATAAAAGTACAATATCCAACGCAATAATGTTTTAACAAATTATACTTTAATTTACCAAATGAACATATTCCCAAAGATGAATAGTTAGTGATTTTAATTCCCAGTTTTGCTTAAACTAAGATTCTGTTTTTGCCTTAAAGTGATTTTCTTGAGTTATTTTTTTTAGTCAAAATTTAAGCAAACAACAGCATTAAGATGACAAAAGTCAGAAAAAAAGCCAGAGCCATGCTGAACAGAGCAAAAGCAATGTGCATGCATTACAACAGCCGTGCAGTAGATCTGTAGAGCATTGGACAGGCTATCACACCAGTTCGCTGAGATGGATTCACTGCCGACTCAAAGTGTCCAGCAACGATTGAAAAGGTCACTCATGTCTCCGCAGCACCCCTCAACGTCCCATATACCTTAGCCTCTAATCTGAATAGGGTGTGTGTGAGTGCTGTGTGTAATCTGAATAGTAATAGGATTTTTCTGATAGATTGATGCATAACAGCAAGGAGCATGCAGAGGAGGTGGGCTATTTTGGTGTCAGGCCTCTTTATTTTCAAGCTGGTTGCTGTTTCATTGGCCCGTTTTAGAGGTTGGAGTTCTAATTCTTGCTTTGAGGTTGAGAATTTACAACAATGTTGGATTTTGTTCTTTGAATTCTTGAAGGACGGTTTTGATGTGTGATTGTTGACTACCTCTGGAACATGGAAGGGACATTTTTGTTTAGCTTGCATTGGAGCAATTTAGGAAATATCAATTTTCATTGAAAAACTTAAACATTTGATTTATTTGATTTTGTTCATTTTTCTAGGCCTTTTTTTTGGTTCCAGAAATTTCCTCCACTGAGTTCCACTGAGTTACTTATCATCAGTCTGATATCAGCAAAATAATAAAAATAAAAAAAAAAATATTTTTTGCTGGATTTATTGTGGTAATTTTTTTTCTTTTATTTAAATCTATTTTATTCAATCACAGAATATTCCTATGTTTAAAGAGCAACTAAACCCCAAAACCACATTTTGCAGCTGACATATGAAGTAGTGTTGGTAATTGGGCTGACCGTGTCTCAGTGGTTGAGTGGGACATCCAATAACTGAAGGGTTGGGGGTTCAAATCTTGTTCATTGTTGTGTCCTTGGACAAGGCACATTCCCCACATTGCCTCGTATGAATGGATATGAGTTGTGCAATGAATGGCAGCCATGCTTCAGTTAGTATGCCACTGGGCAGCTGTGGCTACATTGTAGCTTACCACCACTGGTATGACTAATGTGAGTGACTGGTGTGATGAATACTTGTTTCTGTAAGAGTGACCCTCTTATAAAAGATAACAACTGTTGACTGACCAGGGCTGCTGTTGGTAAGTGGCTGGGTGTGTCCTAATTGCTTCAGCAGCCCCGCCCATTCTCACGGCATTTTTTTCCATTTCCAGCCTAGCCGCATGTCAGTCAGGACCTCAGGGTTTCAAATATGTAACCCACTGGCTAATAATAAATGGGTCAGTTCTCTAATACCAACTGTTGCTGACTATTCTCTGAGTAATATCCCTTAATCAAGTCTTTGCTAAAATTCAACACAAAATAATCCTGCATTGATATTGGCCAATACAGGAGATTGCAATATCGGTATCGTATCGGAAGTGAAAAAAAACAAAAAATGGATCTTGACACTCCTAATAAATAATCAAAGTAATTTTGTCAAACAGAAGCTTTTAGACAGTGGTTCACAAAGTTTTTTTTTTTTTTTGCTCAAGGTTCAGCAAGGCCATTCTAGCGCCCCCTAGTTTGGGAACCACTGCTTTAGGACTTCATTAATGTATTGTATTTATTGAAGAAGTTTAGGCAATTAGACTAATTAAAAATATAAATTTAAAAATATGTATATGTAGCTACCTATTGGCCGAGTTGCAACTGCAGGAGCAAGACTCCGTCTCTTTCAACCCTCGGCCACTAATTCCCAGCCTTCCTATTTTGCAAATGTTGGAGCAATTACCAAGAATTGGAGGGAGAGCAATTCAGACTGTGCACTGTCCTTTAACAATTACAAGCCTGTGCCTGTATTAGAATATTATTAAAATGTCTGCATCCATCTGCAGATCTGGCCTGATTGCTATCTTAACCTCTGACTGGTGGGGGTTGGGGGTGGAGGGTGGGCTGTTGGGTGGAATAAATGCTGTGGGGTCTCTTCAGAAACACGGAGGACATTGAAAGGAGGCGCACTGTAATTCTCCTGCCTGTGATTTCCGGATAATAAGGAAGATGAATAATGTGTGCATGGCAGAAATTACTGTCTGGGCTCTAATGTGGAGCCACACAATTAAAATTTGCAAACACAGAAGAACAGACGTGCACACATAAGGCCACGCAGGTACAGCTTTCCATTAGAAAATGTAGAGATTTGTCAAAATATTGAGAGCAACACATATGAAGTTTGGAAGAAAAAAGACAAAGTAAAGGATTTATGGAAAGAAAGAATAACTATAGCTGACTTTAATCATCTTACATGTACATGTACATTGAGTGTACATTAAAAAAAAAAAAAATTACTTAAAAAATGATAATTATACTGAATATTACCAGCAACTCACGAAACAACATCAAAAACACACAAAATAAAATAAAAATATATTGAATAATAAAAAGAGCAAAATACACAAAATGACACTAAAAACACATGGACTAAGAGAGAAAAATACTTACCATTACCAGTAAAACCCAAAACAACAACAAATACACACTAAATGAGAGAAGAATACACAGGATTACTCCAAAATAAACACAAATAACAGAGAAACATGTGACCATATAAGAATCAACCAAACGACACCAAAAGCACACACACTGAGATAGAAAAATTTAAATATTACCAACAACACACAAAAACAACAAAATAGGAGAAAAAATATACTGAGCAATAAAAAGAACAGATAAACAACAACAAAATACACAAAATGACACCAAAACACACACACTAAGAGATAAAAATACTCCTCATTACCAACAAGGACACAGTAAATGAGAAATACACAAAAATGACACAGAAACACACAAAACGACAAAAGAAACTACCCAATGACACCAAAAACACACAAACGGAGATAGAATTATTTAATTAGTGCCAACAATACACAAAAATGACAACAAAAACACACAAAATAAGAGAAAAATATATTGAATAATAAAAAGAATAGACCAGCAACAACGAAATACACAAAATGACACCAAAAACACACAAAATGACACCAAAAACACACAAAATGACACCAAAAACACAAAAAATGATGTTAGTAATTGTCTTGATTAAACTATAGAAATAAATCAATTCAGGAGCCACTAAATACTGTTTCATTCCACTTATTTAGAAATGTAAATTCTTTAAAATGTGTGTTATCATTCATTCATTCCATCATTATGCTCTATTGTTGTTTTTTCATAATATTCTAAGCAAAATGTTGTAGTCGGACTTACATAAGGGGGAACTTGAGCCAAAAAAGTTTGAGAACCACTGATCTAACATTTTCTTTCTACTTCAAGTCTCAGAGATGAACTTTAATTCAAAACTCAAACATCCACACTGGCAATTACACAATACGACCAATACACACACAAAAAAGGCACAAAATCACCCAAACTCCCCATTGATATTCAGCTGGGCTCGACTCTGCAGGTGATAAAGATGTGACGACCAACTCACGAGTACAGTCCTTTATCTGGCGCGAAAGCAGCATGACGCTGATCAAAGCTGACACAGCACAAGCACACACACACACATGCGTACAAAGACACACACACTCTGTGATCTGCTTAACAGAGGGAATGAAATATTACAATAAATATCTCTCACTGAGGAGAGAAAAGACTATAATCTGAGGCTGTGCTAATAAATCACTGATATTATGAGTGCAGAGAGTGAGACAAAAGAGCGGCAAGAGACTTTTTAATTATGACTTAAACATCAAACTCTGAATATGTCTCAGGGGGGACCTACATAATGATTTCATCTCGCTGCTCTTGTCTCGGCGTAGCTGAGGAATGTTGATTTATTTCATTGTTATCTCTATTTGTATTTATAAATGAATCAAAAGAGGGAGACGCGGCTCAGCGATGCAGCATGAAGAGAAGATATTGTCCTATGAACTCCTTATCGTGGAAAACAAAACGATCACTGACTTTTTAATCATATCGCAACTATTTATTGTTATAGAAAATACATTTTTCCAATATTTACATGAAATTATATGTGCTGATAATGAGCGTAACGTAAGAAGGAAACTACAAACAAAACTAGCAAAAACTCCTGGTGATCGGTACGGAAATGTTACATAACATATAGAAATGCGTAATTTCACAAATATGTGTGAGTAATAGAAACTCTGGCTGTGTTAGAAATGTACTACACACTACAAGCTCAATGAGTATATATTGTCTATCATGTACTATAAGTATGGTTTGGATGATGAAGAATAATCATTTATCACAGGACGTGATATTGAACTGTCCTTTGTGCCAAAAGATGGCAGTCACATGAGGTGTACTATTTGAGAGTGGAGTGGGAGCTGTCTCACAAATATGGGACACATTATCAGTAGTGTTCCTTTAAATCAGGGGGTGTTTTGGTCTTTTAAAAACTAGACACCCTCATCAAAGGTGGCCAGCTACAGGGTGATCAAGCCTGAGCTAGCATCCAATAACTGTTTCCCACTCTCACATCTGCAGCTTTATGCTCCGTTCACACCGAATGGGTCTTCTACGGCACCGTACGCATCAGCCGCACGATACGTTCTGCAGGATCAAATAATGTCCCCATTTGCTTCATATGCAAGTTTGAATCAAAGCCCCGCCCACCAGCAGCACATCCAACTCGGTGAGTTTCACTGCCTGCTGAAGCGAGGAGCTGCTCTCCTCTTTTTCCTCTCACAAACATAATCCATCAGTGAAAAAAGCCGGTGTGATTAGCGGCTAATGCTATCCTAGCTCAGTGCCGACTTTTAAAAGATAAAAACTACAGAGAGAACTTTTACCTGCTACTACCACCTCCTGGCTGATTCTCCTCCACGCCAAATCCTTCCCAGTCCAGTCCCGGTTATAAAGGTTGTGTCATACAGGTCCAGGTGGTCACACACAGTTTCTATTCCATGGTTGAATGGGTGAACAGACCGGTGTCCGTGTTGACGGCCTGACGTCATCGTCAACAAAGATTCTGATTGGCTTTCGTCATGGGAAACAGTACCAGGAGGAAAATGACAAAAAATCGGGAGCGCGGTCGCAGGGATTGGACCGCACCGCCGCACGGGAAAGATTTTGCATCTGCGACGCATCTATCCATTGACTTCATGTGTAATCTGGTCGCACAAACATTTTGTGACGCAGCATTAGGTCACAAGTATACTTCTAAGTTTCCCAAGATGCATTTTGAACCTACAACAACAAAATCCACAAGCAAACTAAGGTTAACATCTCTGTTGATTTGGTCTGAAAGCATTTTAAGCAAGAAAGTGACCAAGTAGAATCTCACCATGTGGTCATTTGATCCATAAAACTTGTATAAACACATTTCTTTCCATTGTGCTACTGATAAAACTTTAAAACAAGAGTACTATTTACAAAAGTTTTAACTAAATGGAAGACAAGAAGAGATGCTTTTGTTTTGAAAAGAGGATGTTTAACTTTTAGGTTGAAGCCGGTCCCAGAACTGTTTTATATTCCGCTCGCAATGCATCATGGGGCGGTTGAGTATGAATAGTGTGCCCAACGTGTATACTTAAAAAATGTTTCGATATCGTATACATTCGGGTATTTCTTGCGTACTCAATCTATTCATTCTATCTAATGTGAACGCAGTACATACTCATTTTGATGTCAGACTTAGTATAAATAGTACGTTAGTATGTTATTTCGAACACAGCCTCAGTTCCTGTATTAAAAGTGTTCCACGTACTTTTTCAGTGTAAAACTACGTTATCCTTTTCTAAGTGATTTAAAGTATTGTTTGTGGAGTTTGAGGAGCTTGTTTTAGCCCTAGATGTATAACAAAGTATCATTACATCCCTGATTATTATGAACAAATGGCCTAAAATTAGACATATTGAAAGACTTCTTGTGACCAGAGAGAAAGATTCAGCTGACCGTTCAGGTTTCCTGTATTTATTTCTGCATCCCCTTCTTTTTCTTTCTTCAACCCACTTCTCCAACTCTTTCCCAAGATCCTCCTCTTTTCCCCCACCCTTTTGTTCTGTGCACTCCTATTTATCACTGTGTGAAGGTTGAAAGAGATATTATTATGGGGTGTCGGACTGGAGAGAGGAGACAGGGGTAGCCACACGGATCGCGTGTGGAGAACGTGGGGCTAATGACAGGAGGACAGGCTTGGTCAGTGGCCTGTGGTGCCCGCTGGAAGTGATAGATGGAGAGCGGAGAAAAAACACTAAGGGAGGGGGTGGGGGGACTTCTGTATTTCATTTTATTGTTTTCCCGATGTGGCTTTGGAGCATTCCTGCCATGTTCTTTTTGTTAAACAAAGAAATCTTAACTGTATCTTATTCCCATAAATATTTTTGACGCGTCAGTATTTTCACTCTCCCAGTCAGTGACTGCAGTTGGAAGCTATTTGGACTTAAATGTAAAATAAGTCTCAAGTTTCAAAGCTTTACCTATATTTGAAAGTTTTACAGTTCACATAATCATAATCTTGATGAACAACGACACATTTTGTGTTATCAATGGATACTTTTACAGCTCAAAAGGTGCACGGTACTGGGTGGCAAACTGGTTGGTTCTGATGCGTCTTACTCCAGAGATCTTGGGACCAAGTCCAAGCAAGTGAGCACTTAATATTCCTACAGTATGTAGCTTTTATACGAACATTCTCTCACAAATTGATGTTACATTTTCATATGTAAAAAGCCGTGTTTGTGTTTTGCACTCCAAAAGGTCCCATGTGTAAAATCATAGCTGACTCATCCAATTTACCCATTAAAGGACATGAGCACTTTTACATTTTGTATGTGATCATAGGTTAGACAAATGTCTATATAAAAAAGGAGAAGATATTTCAACACTAATACATGCAGACTCTTGTTGTAAAGGGCTAGAACAGCACTTCTATCACTGTGAGGGCAACAAAAATGTGATTATCTTCATCCAAGGGCCACATTATCAACATGCATGGCAGCATTTGAACAATAATACAGGAAAAAAAAAAAAAAAAAAAGTTTTGTGTATTTTTGTTTTCATTGTGTATTTTTTGTCTGTTATATGTTTGTGTCTTGGTTGTTTTCTGTGTTTTTGCTGTCACTTTTCTGTATTTGTGTTGTGATTTTGTGTGGGAGTGTGGGTTGTCATTGTTGAGGTTTTGTATATTTTTCACTCGTTTTGTGTGTTTTTGGAGTCAATTTGTGATGATTTTTGTGATTTCGTGTTTTAGGCGTCGTGTGTTTCTTTTTGATGTTATTCAGTATATTTTAATTTTATTTTTCTGTATCTTTACAGTCATCTCGTGTACTTTTGGAATAAACTTTGTGTATTCTTTTGTTTCTTTTTAGTGTAATTTTGCATATTTACGACTCAAGTCGCAAGTTGTTGATGTGGATTTAATGAAAATAAATTGGAATATAGATTCTTAGAAAACATTTGTTTAACATAATATTCCACATAATAAAGCCCTCCATTATACTTGAGTTAATAAAATCATAACAACGCAAAAATCGCCCTAAGCTTTACACGACATGCCTGTTTTTGAATGTGGTTTGCTGCGTGATGTGTTCCTCAAGATGACGTCCTAACTGTAAAATAAAAGACAAATAATGGAGTAAATTTGTCTTAATACAAGGTGAGGGGAATAGCCACATATGCTGTGCTTTAATGAACAATACTTAACAATAATCTCTCCTTTTTGTTTTGCATGGTCTTTGTTGTTGTATGCTTCCTACGTATACTATGAATTAACATGAAGCGTGTATAACGACACTATTTGGCCACTTTGTGCTTTTGCTATTAGCACTGAAAGAGCAGGAAACGAGAAAATAATAACAATAATTATGCCTGATTAGTGTAAATCATAAATATTTGATCAAAATAAAACCCTCGCCTTCCTCTTGTTTTAATTCTAGAGGAAGGTTAAATTGTCGGTAAAAGCAGCAATTATATTTATTTGTGGTGTGAAAAATTGAACAAGACAAAGTTTATCACTATTACCATATATAGGCCTATTTAATCTCACCTTCTATGCTTTGTAAATAAGGAATACATTTTACCTCCCCCCCTTCTTCATGAACACATGTGTGGTCTGCTCTCGAAACAGTGTAACAAAGAAGGCAGATGAATATCAAGGCTGGATATCACACTATTCATCACTGGATGATTACCAACTGACAGCGGTAATTGAAAAACACTTATTGGGGTGGTTGGGGAGGAGAGCTGGTTCAGTCCCATCACACACACACACACACACACACACACACAACGTGGTGGATAAAAGCGGTTTAAAGGTGATGATAAATGGACATACTTTCAAAGGCAGACCTCCTGTTTATTTTCTTTTCACAATTAAAACAGAAAAGCATACCTTTAATTGTTTGGGATGGAATAAGCATCAATAACTAAAAGATGTTTTAAAAAGAACGCCACATAAAAGGCTGTGTGATGTTTAAAAAGTATATTTTAAACATACAAACATCCTCATATTTTACTCTCTAAGCTTAAACCCTGGAAAGACAGCACTATTCTGACAATTACAGGCACGCGCACTTAATTATTTGGGGTTTAAAGGGCCTGGTCATTTGCCCCGCCCCCGGCCCGGCTCTGATTTGTTCCACTACTGAAACTACCTATATCCAACTGCTGATTATGGAAGAACGAAACAAGCTAGAAACAATTTATTTCTTCGAATGAAAGTACAGAGTCTATTCTTTCAGAATCTGGTTTCAGATTTCAGATTGTCATAGTACAAAATATTCTGTGGGTTATTCAAAATCAGTCAAAATGCTCAAAAACGGCTGGCACTGAGGGGGGTAGAAATTCTGAAAATGGCTGGCAGTGAATGAGTTAACCTGTTATTATTACCATGGAGATACAGATTTATAATGGACCTAAAATTAGATTGTGGGGAAGGGGCCTGTGAATTTAGTAGTATTGGCTAATATCCAATACTAGAAATTATTAGAAATATCGTCTTATTGGATAACAAATGTTTCTGATATTTTTGATGAAGTTCAAAAAAGGATATTCAAATGGGAAAAAACAAGAAAACCGCTCCAAAACTGATAACAAACCTGGACGACCAGCTACCATATCTAAGACAATGTACTAGTATTCACACTAAACATCTTTGGTTCTATTCTGCGTTTCAGAAGGATGAACTATTCAATTTCTAATCTCACATACGGTACCTTCTAAAGGCTGGGATTTCAATCGTTGCACTCGGCTCCAGCTCAAACTGTGCGACTCGTGTGCAGAGCCCGAATGTGCGCAGCTCACTATTCATGTTCTCACCCTGTACAGACCGACACTGACACGATCTGACTGCTCACACTGTACGTTCATACACAACACAAATGCAATGCACAAATTAGAAGAAGAACTCTGAAGCGTTGCCATTAAAACAGACGAGGAAGAAAAACCCGGAAGTGGAGAGACACTCGCAAATCTCAGCAAAAAGAGCTTTAAAAAAGAAATGATGGTGATGTGATGGTGCCAGGAACTGGCTGGACAGACGTGGGCAGTACGATACGTCAATTTTACAGTTGTCCTACGGTGTTCGTGCATGCGCAGTGTGAGTGTTTAAGGTAAGCCGATCCGTGGCATTGCTTCATCAGTGAGATACCCTCAAAAGGAGCTCACGAGGAGCGACTGGATTTCAAACATGTCTGATTTCCTTATGACCTTACGATTGCTGATCGGGTGTTAATCACTTCTCGTGACCCCACGTACAGTATACTACACGATGCACAACACACGATCTAGCAGAGACTCGCACGAAATAGACGCACGATGGGACAAAAATAGCACAGTGTATGCCCGCCTTAAAGTACATTCACACACCCCCATGGGAACACACACTCCTATTTAGGGACCGTTCAACCATAAACAATTGGCACCTTCAAAGCTTCGCTATCCTCAACAGATTTGAGCATTTGTCAAATGCAATTTTAAAACGTCCGTTTAGCAACACATATTTCCACTGTGTGTACACATTCACAAATCCACCCAGAATGGCTCCAAACTCCTAAATCAGCATTATTGTGTGTTCTACTGTGTGATGTTGACTTCCTCGAATGCTACAGACTGTATGATTTTTCCGTCGGACTTCCAACACCATCTGGACCAGATTGGAGTAATTTCAGCCTGGCTTTAGTGGATGCAAAGTAAATTATAATCAGTTCAGTAATCATAATGTGCAACACCAGGAATAAATAAAAGGATTAATGGAGCCATTTGTCCAGTAACAACAAAGAAAGCTACAGGATCAAATCAAGTCTTTTCAGCTGTACCCAGATCTCAGATGCCAACCTCCTCGTCTGATACTTCCGTCGTTGGTGAACTATTTCTCATCGTCCTGTCCTCATAATAAACGTCATGCTCAGTTCTGCTGCCAACATATCCGTCAGGATGCTGTTACTTAAGAAGCCATCCATCTCTGCTAGCTAGCTCTCAATGGTATTCAACATGGCCAATATTTAACACTGCTTTTTAACCAACTAAGACATCATCATTACTTTGAGGGATAGGGGCTCTCTGAGTGGACTTGTCCTACTATTTCATCCCTTCACTCCGTCTTTTGTCCTTTCCTAACTCTTCCATTCCCTCTCTCCCACTTAGTCATTTTAATCTCTTTCATCTCTCTCTCGAGAGGGTTCGATCACTTCACGTCTTGTCCTCTGCGGTGTCGTGTAATGAAGGTCTTGTACTTTTATGCTTCCTGCTGTGTCCTGTCATGACCATTCCTGTCCTTACTCATGTAATGCATAGCCTTTATCCTAAGACTTGGCTTATCTAGACTCACACTTAAAGTCAGCTATTAGATAGTCATCATTATTATTACCCATACATAATCTATGCCAAATATAGATAATCTATTTGGCACAGACTATCTCTATTTGCGCATATATGGAACAGAAATTTGCAATTGATTTTACGCCCCTTAAGAAATGACTTTACTCAATGCAAACGACCAAGAAATACATGCATTACATAATGTCAACATCAACTTGACCTATTAATAGATAAAAAAAAATATACTGACAAATAATGGACTTATATTGAGCAACTTAGATGTACTGTGTGTGTTTAAGTGTACATAGATATAAGTAAGTAAGCTTTATTTATAGGGCACATTTTACAGAGGTCACAAAGTGTTTCACTTCATATGAAGCAAACAACAACAACAAACAACAATGTTAAAAACAGTGATATAAAGATGCTCATTTACATCATCATAAGCCTGTCTGAACATGTATATCTATTTTAAAGACTCTAGGGAGTCTAGGGAGAACGGATTGCATGGGTAGAGTTTTGGTGCTAAGGCTACAAATGCTCGGTCACCATGTGTTATAAAGTTAGTCTTTGGTACCAGTATTGTCATTCCAAAATAGAAGAAAACAGACAACATGAGCACTGCACCATTTATAAAAAAGACTGGAATCAAATATGGGATCTCTGAAAGCATTCCACGACTCCATTCCACTCCGTTGTTATATGCATGCTTCTACTCGTGATGTTGTTCTGTTGCAGAGATGCATTATAGATCGTCCAGTAAACAAAGAGCTTTTACCTGAGTTTAACTGTCTCTTCAACACAACAATACGGTTAAGCACACGCATTACTGCCTAAGCCGCACAGATCGACTCAAAAACACTTAAGGGTGGATTCACTATTCACTAAGATCTGAAATAAAAGGTAGTAAACCAGGTGCGTCCATAAATCCTGTGGTGGCGCTGTTTCCTCACCTGCTGTAGGGAATTCACTAAAATTGCAAACCAACATAACCAATTCAAACTTTAGTAAGTTCGGTCATTTGAACGGAGATAGGATTTTTTTTTTTTTTTTTTTTTTCTGATGATGAGCCATAGGGATTTGATCTGGAACTCATCTGTATATTGATCCGGATCCCTTTTACATTTTAATGAAACCTTCTACTGCGTAACGTCTATCTTTGGTTAAAATTTAGTCAAAATCTGTTAAGTACTTTTGCTAACAGCCAGACAAATAAATAAATGCCAGTACACTAATAAAATAAGATAAGCTAGGGTAAGATTAGATTATGCAAAGCATGAAATCCACTGCTGGGCAGGTTTAGTAGGTATGTAAACTGCTATCACAGATGAGTTGACTGAGGTCCATACAGTTATATTTAAGCTCAATGTTGAGGTTAGAGATTAGTTTCCTTAATATTATTAACATGCTGGCCAATATTTCTGCTTAAAGACATCATTAATATGTGAAAAGATACATTTTGTGATTGCACCTTTTTTTTTTTTTTTAAATAAATCTGATTCATAATTTAATTTATTTTAGTCTGATTTTCATACATTTTATGTTTGAACTCCTTCGACGATCGAGTCTTGGAGACTCACACATTGTAATGCATGCATCTCTCATTGACTCTCACGCTCCTTCTCACTCTGTCCCTTTTGATTTATGCACATTGGGAATCCTCTCCTTCTTTGTCTTAGGGAGGCTGACAGGCCACAGATGGCTGTCTTTGATCTACAATAACGAGCATCTCCATGTCAAATTACAAGGGAGCGGCAGGAGAAGAAAGACACGCTCCAACACAATAAACAACAGCAAGAAAAATTAATAAAGCATTAGATCGACTTGACCTGAAAACATGTGTCCCTGTGACACTGTGATCACAGCACATAAGTGCCACGTCGTTTGATCACATTATCAACAGAGATGTCGCTTCAACTTTTGTCAATGAAGAAAAAAAAAGACATTTAAAAAAGCAAACCATTGATGAAATGCCTGAAGATCCCTTTCAGTAGACTAGTTGTAATTATACCGGCTTTTATACTACTTACATACTTTGTAGAACTAAAGAATAGGGAAAAAAGAAAATTAGTTGCATTGACAAGAGGAAAATAAATGCAAACAGAACTCAACTAACTCTTCTGATAACAGCAATCATTTTAAGAAATTAAATATACATATTTATTGACTCTGGGAATATATGGAATGAATGAAAGTCTGAATATACTGTATATAATAAGTCTAAATATATATATATATATATATATATATATATATATATATATATATATATTTATTTATTTATATAAGAAAAGTTTGAATGTATATAATTAAAGTCTATATGGATATTTAAAAATTTGAGTATATTAAGGGTGTTAAAAAGAAATGGATTCTGCGATATGTCGCAATATTTCACCGCACAATTAACCTATGGATCCAAAAAATTTCAATGGTCAGTGAAAACATCAGACCTAAACTACATCACTCCTCAACGCATTTTAGCTCGGAAGTTAATACAACATTCCTGGCACTTTTATAGATGAAGGTGATTAATTTTTTTTTAATTTAAGAACTTAATAGAATCAGAATCTGTTTTAGAAGCAAAAGATTGCCTTTTTTGATCAATGTAATGTGACAGTTTGATAAACATACCACTTGTTTTTTTTATATTGGCTCTTGAATTACAGTTAGTTACCATTTACTTGTTCTCGCAAGTTTAAAAAAATCTAATAAATTGTATCTAATAGCATTTTGTACTTGAAAAGGTGAAATTTGTAACTAATTAATATTGTGAAGTATAATGTGTTGTTTAATATCTGGATATATCGTATCGTGACATGTGAATTGTGAATTGCATCGTATTGTTAGACTCATGGCAATGCACATGTCTAGAATATATAATAAAAGTTAAAAAAAAAATCACTCAAACACATGGTGCAAGGTAGATTAAACAGCTGGAGGAATATAACACACAAGCTAGACTTGTCTGTCAGTTACCAGATTATTCTGGTGGTACATTAGTCTGTGCTTTGATTTAGCCTCAATATTGCAAAATATGCAGTAATCATATGCACTTTATTACGCAAGTATAACTATTTTCTTTGACATTCTTTTGTCCTCCTTACTTGATCTTTGTGTGTGGATGCATAGTGATTGTTGTGCTACATCGGAGTGGAAAAAGCACTCTCCCACAGTTAGGAAGCAGTGGTTTGAAAACAAGTTCTCTCCCTCCCTCTCCTTCTCTGTCAGGATGTTGGCAGCTCGTGGGAGGTGCTAATAGAAAAGCTCCTGCTCCTGCTCCCCTTGTTCACCACACTAATGTGAAAGGCACCATCCATGTTACAGCTGTGTGTTGCCATGACCAGGCCACCCTGTCATAGTCCAATGGTCACCCAGCTAATGGGGCGACCACAAGAGGAGAAAAGGCTGTTCATAACAGATGGAGGGGAGGGAAAGCACTGTGACCCAGTAAAGAGTAACACAATAAAGTGAAAAACATTTCTTTAAAAACTTTTGATGAATCTCAATTTGATTTATTGAGTTATATTATAAACCTGCACCTAACAAATGATTACCTCCAAGGAGGTCATATTTTCACCAGTGTTTGTTTGTTTATCTGTTAGCAGTATTACTTTAAAAGCACTTCATGAATTTTGACAACATTTTTATTAAAGATAGACCATATGAAGATGCCGTTGAATTTTGGAGTGGATCTGGATCGATTTACTGATTTTGGATCATTTTTTGAAAAATTCTTATCTCTCATCATTGGCAAAATTTCAAAAATCCACATATTCATTCATAATTGACAGATTTTCATAAAATTTGACTCAGTTATGTGGGGTGGGTCCTCAATTACCAGAACAACATTCTTCCAGATCGAATCTGGATTGCACATTTCATTGCAATTTTTATAAAAAAAAATGAATAAAAAAAATGGAGGTACCCATATTTAGACCTCCTGTATAGTTATTAATTTTGATACTTCTTTTTTCTTGGTTATTGGCATGCTGCAACCAACCTGAATAAGTGCATATCGCCACTAGGGATGGGAATCGAAAACCGGTTCTTTCTGAGAACCGGTTCCCAGTAATCCAATTCCTAAGAATTGTTTGTTTGATTGCCTGTCGATTCCGGTTATCGGTTGTTTTTACATCACAAATACGTAATGATAAACTCCTCCAGGTCCTGTATATTGTGTTTATGCTAGCACCAAGTGAAGCTCCTTCCACCATATAGTTGTTATTCCATTGACAGAGTTTATGATCCCTATTTTTAATGACTACAAACCCTACAAAGTTTTGGGTTTATACAAACAATTAAAAAATAATAATATTAATATTGACACACTCTTGCTTATGCACAATTGCAATTGTTACTTCCATTCACCAATGGATTATTAGATTAGATTTAATATTATGTTTCTTTTAAACACCCAACCATGCACAACATGTAAAAAAAAAAAAAAATGTTATTTTAAGGCTTAGTTTTATTTATTTCTAAATAAACATTTATTTCACCCAATTCTAAGCTAATATGTAATGTTATATGTGGCTTAAACCTCAAAAATTACACCAAAACCTACAGACCTAATGTATCATATACAAGTGTTTGGGGATCTAAGGGTTACAAATAGGAAGGCAAAGCCCAGATGAATAATTTCAAGACAAAAAAATAACTGAAGACCTCCTGCTCCCTCTGGAGATGTGTTGGGGAGGTTATTTTAGGAGTCGACTCTTTTGATTAATCACTGCGACCAATAAATAGTATCCATTTCAACTCCTATTGTATGATTTACAACATTAATGTTTTTTTTATACTTACATATTCATTGGTTTCTTTAGAAAACACTTTTATTCATTTGTCACATGGAACTGTTATGTATGAGCACAAAGCCATAGTTACATATAAGCACAAACGGATACTTCATCATGAGCTTGTGGTTTCATGCATCTGTGAAAGCTACTGCCACAGCCTGTCAGCACTTTGTGTTTCTTTTGCATAATTTTTTTTTTTTATAACTGAACCGGAGAAGCTTTCATTTGTTTACTCCTGCAGTCTCATTCCCAAAACAAGACAACTCCGTGCTTTCTTTCTAACTGGACTACAGCTTCAGACAAGCTGCCTCAGTGTGTGTCATATTCTCTGCTATTACTAGACTGTAGTCGGCATCACTGCACTTACTTTCTGTGTGTTTGCATAGTGCTGCTATAGTCTCCCTTACACCCATCACCTTATTCTCCAGTGCTGGAAACAGTTCTGTCTTAACAATACTTCCCTGATAGACTCAATAGAACGGTTCTTTGATCCCGACCATATTTTTGTCTCCTATCAGAATTCCTATCTTATTTTGAAAGGGTAATCAAATTCATGATCGTTGCCACACACCACAAGTTGATCAAAACAATGCCATATATAGGACAGGGGTGTCAAACTCCTTTTAGTTCAAGGGCCAAATACGGACTAGTTTTAGGTGGGAAAACAAAAAATTTCAACATTAATGTGCCCAAGTTTGCACTTGCAGTTATAAATTAGACTTACAGTATGGAAGGCATCAACAATGTCGAAGCAATAGGTGACAGATACTTAAATGTTCTTTGAGTTATTTGTTTATTGACCTTTTTCATTTAATTTGGGGAGATTTTGCGGAATAATTTGAGAGAATATGCAGGATTTTGGAAAAAAATAGAGTTGAATTTACAACTGAATTATTTGGTCATTTACAAAATGATTCATTTTTTTTCTGTCATTGTCACTTTCTCCAGAGGACCGAATCAGATGCTTTGAAGGGACAGATTTGGCCCCCGAGCCATGGGTTTGATAAAAAGGGCTCCATTTAATGGAAACGACAAAGTCAAGAATAATTTATGACCTGAGAACTTAATCATCCACTTATGTTCACCTTCACAACTTCAACTCAACAATTCTTATAACAGCTTCTCTGCACTGAATCATCCATCCATCCATTTACAGACCGGCTTTGTCCTATTTGAGGGTCACAGAGCTAGGCGGGGGTACACCCTGGATAGGTCGCCAGTCCATCGCAGCATCGAATCACCTACTGTATTTATTTATTTATTTATTTCAATCAGTCATTAGTTATAATTAATTCAATGCTCCCTACTCCTCACTTACAATGAGTGGTTATGCCTCGGCCCTCTCGAGATCTTAAAGTGGCATCCTGAGTTATTCACTTATTGCTGTTTTGTACAGTTATTAGCTGTAACCTCAAAGCTGTCGGCCATGGGATTTGCTAATTAGTCCAAACCTCGCTCGGGCAGATAATTGAATTTCATACAAGCAGCTCCACCATTTGCATGTGTTTATTTGTTGTCATTAGGATAATTAAATTATTGTACTTTTTCATTTTCAAAATACAGGCCTTAAGATACTTCGGTCATACCTAAAGGCCATTAAAGTTTTTTTTTTTTTTTCGTGATACCTCATCTGGACAGAAATACTAAATAAAATCTAGAAAGACGCTACAAAAGGGTGTTTATAAGAACCTGGAAAAAAGAAAAAGTCAATAACTCAATTATACAAAATATCTTTCTTTTTTATGTTCTTCAAGAATAAATTTAAATGAACAAGATAAATAGTTGGTATGGTAATGGAAATGCACTAAAATATTTTAAATATTGGTGAATTTTGTCCTCTTTCGAGTGAACTAATGATTTAAATTTTATTTGTAACAAATATTAGACATAAGTAAAATAGTAGAAAAAACTTTAAAAGGAGTTTCTGTTGAGGTGAAAAGGTTTTAATGCTGTCGTTTTTTTTTTTTTTTTTTTACACCTTATTGAGAGCTGAAAAGCCTTAATATCATATAATAGAAAAAAGCAGAGGTCATGGTGTTTATGGTTTTGGGCTTTTGAAAAGTTCAAACTTCAATGGCAAGCAATCAGATTTGAGCGAGTAGATTTATGTGTTGAGTGGTTTTAAAAGGTTTGCATTACCCTGCCTTAACACACGGCAGCGACAGGCAGGCCGACAGAATAGCAGGTGTAAAAGCACTTTCTGTCTATCACACACACTCCATTGTTGCCAGTTTCACTATCTCCTCCCTCTTCCACTGCCACTCTCTCCCTAACTGGCTCTACTCCCTCATTCCCTGTCACACTCCCTGTCTCTGTGACAATTGCGTTATTTGGCCTTATCGAGGAATATGAAACGGTGCGGTGAAACATCTCCTCTGCGAGCCCAACAGATATGCCGATTCATTTTGCAGCCGGTGATTTGACAAGCTAGACTGCTCCTCTTGAAAGGCATCATTCAAGTGCACATCCAAAGCCCTCTCCCTTCCCCTCAGCCCCCCTCAACACCTTCTCCTTCTCCCCTTCTTTCTTGATCCAGATTTCTCCCTTTCCATCTCTCGCTCCTCTTGTTGCAATCTGCAGAGCAGTGCCTCATATGATTGCAAAGGGTCCTCCGTTCAGGTTAAAATGCCTGTCGAGAACACGAGTGCAGAAAGGAAAATAGACATACCTCCTTTATTCTGTCCCTCCAGACCTTCATAGAAGAAGTATTGGAAATATTAAATGATGGGAGGTTGCAAAAGGCAAGAAAGTGATAACATTGTGGATATTAGTGGTGGAATTCTTGGAAGGAAGAGGGAAAGGGCTTGTTGGAGCAGAAACAGAAAATATGTTTCCAAAGGTATGAAAGGAAGAGGAGATTGGAGCTCTAAGCTATGGGTGTTTGAGGGGATGACACAGCCACTAATACAAGTGTTTAAATATTTGATGCGGAGAGGGATAAAGCGGCTTCGTCTCGCCACGGAATTGAGTGTCAAGATGGGAATCTATTATATCAAGCGTGTGTGTGTGTGTGTGTGTGTGTGTGTGTGTGTGTGCGGGGAAAATGCAATGCAGATTTGACAGTGTGGCAGAGCACGGCAAAGCCTTGTGTGTGTTGTTGCAGCGGCAATCTCCTCACCATCAATTCACCAACCCAATCCCACACCACTTCAACGTCGCCCCCCCCCCCCCTAAAAAAAAAAAAAACACCAACCACTGTCGCTGCCACTGCTGCCACTGTCTCCCCTGCTTCAGCAGACGCTGATTATTGTGTCTTTTGGAATGGAGGCTTTTCGGCAAAAAAAAAAGTGACACGCAAAGTGGATGAGGGAGAGTTGCAGACCATGAGAGGACAGAACAATGAGGATGCAATGGAGGGAGAGTAAGAGGTAGTTCTCCGTGTAGAAGAAAATGCTCTCGAACCCCTATTTGAAAGGCTGACCCAAAGCAAGTACACTCGAATGCAGAAATTGTACCAAAACACTTGTTCCTAATGCTAATTCAGTCACTGATCAAATTCTGTTTGCTATATTGATCAAATCTGCTGTATGTCAGAGCCCAATGAAACACAGGCACTGACCAAATATGTCAGCAAAACAATCAGAAACAGGGTGCTTCATGGGTACGATGAGTTGCCCTTGTGCTCTTCAGAGTGGGGATCCAAGTGTACTCAATTCCAAAGATTTCTGATGCACTCTGAGGCAAACTCCTAAAAAGTCTTTATTAAGGTTTGGGCTGTCGAAACATTACAAGGCTGTCTTACGTGTTTCAGCCAACGTGGCCATCATCAGGGCAGGTATAACTCTGTCCCATAAATGAGCTGAAATTGTGAAGCGCTTTGGGACTACCTTCATAACAGTGAGGGTTGGGTAGGCACGTTGCTAATCGAGACCACTAATGTCAACATCAATGACAATTCCATATGTTTCTGCTGGCAAGTGTTAATCTAACAAAATCAACATCGTAAAAAAAAACATTAAAGAAACATAAACAATTATTCAATAGCAGCCTCCATACTCTCCAGACAAGATGCAGTATATCTCATGACACGGCAGCGCATCCGTTGTTTGTGTTGGAAACACAGAAACACGGTGAAAATGACAACAACAACAACTCAGAACAGCCTCAGTGAGGAGCATCAACAAAGCCAATCCTACCATTCACTTTGCTGAAGGTCTGGTAGCTCAGGTGTTGGTCTCCTATCTTTTAAAAGCTGTCGTTTTTCCTCAAAAGAAAGTTTCTCTATCGTCTCTAGCGCTGTCATCCTGCTTGTTATCCCGCTTCGAGCTAAAGAACGTAGCAGCAGCCATGCTCTATCAATTCACTAATGTACTCTGAACGTGCATATAGCATAGCGCGGTTACGTCCAAAGGCAGCGTAGAGATCTGCCTTTTTACGTAAATGTTTTTCATCTTGGGGACCTGACTGCGCATGCGCAAACACATAAAAACACGTTATGGAAACAGAGGCAGAGCAGCAATGTGCTTTTGGAAGAGGGTGTGGCCTCCTCCTGCCTTACAGCGGAGTGAGACTGTGCAGCATCTCTGCCGTACCAAGAAATAGCGATGTTTAGTCATTTGTTTAGTCACAAAATGCTGACACTTTCAAACTTATAGGTACTGTAGGCTATCGGAAATGAAAAAATAAACAATTAATAATTATATAATAATTAAAACAAAATCAAAATATCAATTCACTTTTGGGTAGGCACTGCCAACCTTGCCTACCCTGACTGCACGTCACTGCTTAGTGGTTATAACGCGCTATAAATAACAAGTCCATTTACGATTTATTTCTAAAAAGTACTCATCAAGCAAAATGGACATACTGTTCACTTTACCTCCTTTCCTGTACTATTTATTATGTTATATTGTTTATTTGCTTATTTATTGTTACTGGAGTTGACTTGTTTTAATCTCATGGTACATGTGTACAATGACAATAAAGGCATTCATCATCATCACCGCAAGCACTAAGAGAAAGGAGTGGTTTACTATAATCAGCATCAAAAAAACAAAATCAAAGCCAATTTCACATCATGTGAAATTTGCTGTTGATGATTTCTAAATTGTGTTTCTTCATTACTTTTGGGTGTCAAAGTACACAGATGTAATATCTTTATATTTCTCTTTAATGTATTATGTTTACAGTTTTGGTCCTATGTGCCTCTTACTCACTCAATTTATTTGTGTTTAGTACATGAAGTGTTGGCCATTTCTCCAAAAGTCTAAATCCCAATAGGTGTTAGTCTCACACGCAACAACCAAACTGGAATTGTGCCAAGCAACACACCTCGAATCTCTGCAATCACAGAAATGCTCCATTTTTTCCACTCTTTTCAATTCCAGTTAAGATACTATGATTCATAATTTATGACCAACTCAGCAAGTACGGCTTAATGTGAGAGCCCATGATTTTTATATTTTGCACATTCTGATATCTGGAAGGGATTTTATTAATGGTGTCACACCGAACTGCAGAAAACTGTGGTTTTAGGGTAAAGCTATGATTGGCTTGGGAACGTGTGTGTTTGTGTGTGTGTGTGTGTGTGTGTGTGTGTGTGTGTGTGTGTGTGTGTGTGTGTATGTGTGTGTGTTTCTTTAGCTGTCTTGACAAGGCTGAGTGCCACTCTAACCTGTGTGTAATGAGGGCAAGGTGGAACATTGTTAGGAAATAAAGCTTGTTACTTTTAGTCCAAACACACTGAAAAACACACACACAATAGCACTCACCTACACACAATAGGCCTACAGGTGCACACACACATTGTATGTGAGCAAGCCTTTGCTAACATTAGGTCAGAGTTGACCAACACTATTGACTCCAATTTAATGCTGCCCTGACGCTCAAACGTTTCTGGGCTTTTTCCTTCTTTCTTTGGGAAACAAATAGCTGATTGGCTGCCGCTACAGAACATCCAGCTTGAAGTCAAACATCTAAAACAGTATTTAGCGCAACACGTTTTTGCAACACAATCTAAAAAACAAATTTATTGAGACCGTAAGCGTCTTGACATTGCCACGTTGACATAAAGAGTAACTAAACCTAGAAATTTTGGCTGCAAATTGAAAGCAGTCAAGACATGGCCAAACTATGAGGCAAGGCAAGAATACTCACTATACCTCTCTATTTGCAATTCTCTCAATCCAACCTACAGATTGCAGAGTCGACAGGTGCTAGTTTTTATATGAGGGGGCGGTGCCAACAGTGGTAGTTTATGATGTACGAAATAGGGACGGGAATCGAAAACAAGAACCGGTTCCCAGTAATCCAATTCCGAAGAAACGTTTGTTTGCTTGTCTTTCTATTCCGCTTATCGGTTCCTTTTACGTTGCAAATACATAACGATAAACTCCTCCAGTTCCTGTGTATTGTATTTATGCTGGCAGGAAGTGAAGCTCCATCCACCTTATAGCTACACTACGCTACTCACCTCCGGTTTCTGAACACTCGCGCTAAAGTTGCTTCTTGCATGGACTTTTCTTCCGAAAACAACAAACTTCAGCAAGAACATGCACCTCGTCGCCAGTTTATGTCCTCATAACAAGTAATCAGACACGGTAGACGGACTGGTACTGATTGTTGTCTTTAGTTTGCTCTTTCACACATTCACACACACGGCTGATGATATCACATGTGACAACCGGGACGTCGTCTCTGAAGTTTCATTTATAGAAATTCTTATCAATTCCCATCCCTAGTAAGAAGCCACCAAAACATTACAAACCACCTTCTCAGCCAATAGGAAAATTGGATTGGAATAGCCATGTTTCAACACATAGAGGGCAGTCATTCTTACATTTTTACAACAAAATATGCTACATTGAAATACATTGACTAAAAAGTATTTAATGAACAAATTGGCAAGTTTGCATTTCAAAAAACGTAAAATGATATTACTAGGTTAGTATTAATTTTTATTTTAACTTATTTAAGATAACATATCTACAGTATTGGTTTTCTGTGGTAAAAATGAAACTTAACAAATCTGAATATTTCACACATGTTTTGGGATTAAACAATGCCATAAAAACTAAAGCGGTAGTCATAACATAGAGGACACCATGGTGAGTGCTATCAGTGTATGATGGTATCTGGCCTGCTTAGGGCAGTCTGACCAGAACTGACCAGGAGAGAATATTGTAATTACATATCAGTTTTCTATGGTAAAAATGAAACTAAATGAATCTGAATATTTCACAAATATCTTAGGATTAAACTATGCTGTACAGTATGCAGTTATATGTTGATTTATGTATTATAGTTAAACCCATGATAAATAAACTAGCTAGCTTCTAATGCTATGATGGTATAGACTCACATCCAGGAAGTGATGCGTGCAGGCCCGATTCTTCCTGTTATGTTAATTTAAAAGCAGCAGCCATGCATTTTTTCCAATATTCTGACAATCAATCACATGTACACACCGTTAAGTCCCTGAATAATGTAATAAAGCTTTTTCTTTTATTTGTATATGTTACCAATTACCAAACAAAAAAAAGTGAAGTAAATAATTTGAAATGTAAATATTCCAAACCACTACTATTTTTTTTGTTGGGACTGATTATCAGCCGCTAAAGAATGTACACACACACACACACACACGCACGCGCACACACACACACACACACACACACACACACACACACACACACACACTAACGCAAGCACGCACGCAAACCCCTCCCCCGCCCACTTAAGCTGACTCAATAATGCTGGTTGTGAGTGTTGTGCACAATGTGTGTGGAAAAGCAAGATCAGACACCCTGTGACATCCTCTCAGCCACTTGGAAACACACCAACACACACACACCAAAGCTCACCCACACACACTCTGCATGCAGCTACATATGCACACATGGTAACCATCACCCCTGTTTCATTCATACACACACACACACTCCTCCCCCCTTATCCTTCCAGTAGACAGTGATTCTATGTTCCATGTCGCCACCCTGTCTTGTCACATTTCCTTCTTGTCTGCCACACTGTCTCTTTTTCTTCCTCTTTTGTACTCCCTCTGTCTTCCTACACTCACTCTTTGCTCTCTTCCCCCCATCCCTTCATCCAATCAATACCTGCTGGCACTTCCTTCCACAGCTCAGGAAAAAAACAATTAAAAGCCATCGATCCCCAAGCACACACTTGTGCATGTACGAGCCTAAAAACACACAGACATGCACACACGCCGCCGTGGAAAAGAAAAAAAAAAACACACACACACACACACACAAGATCGAACATGAATATGCAAGTGGGTCTCTGTGACCTTCAAAGACAGGAGAAAGCCAGGTGACTTCATTCTTCATGGGAGCGCAACTGGATACGTGTGTCGCTCCGTCTCACTTACGCACACACATCATGTATTGACATACACTTGAGACATACATGCAAAATAAAGTGGGTGGATTCATGCTTAACTAAGTTATAAATCCTTACCCATTCAGTTTGGGGCAGTCTTTGTTATTTGGATTTGGGATACGGTAGTTCTTAAGGCGGTATTTGTCAATGTTGTTAAAAGAGTTGGGTACCATAAGAACCTGATAATTCATTATTTGAAGTTGAAAATGATCAAACATTTTGTCGGACAATGATGTATATCAATGGTTCACGACCTTTTCAGCCCACATCCCCCAAAATAAAGGTGTCAGGGACCGGGGACCCCCACTGTACATGAAGATGGTTGAACACAGACATGAACATTGAAGAACAGTCATGTAGAGACAGGGTCATCTATAAGGGGGAATAAAGGGGAGAGATTTTTGTGGCCCATCCATAAAGTCAGTAAAATGATGGTCCATTGTTCTATGAATCTGTGATAACCACATTTATTTATTTATCTGAATGATATCCACTGTCATCCAGGAAGTTTAGTATTATTTGTTCCATAGAATACAGTCATTTTTTTTTTGTTTTAATCTGAATTAAAATGGGTTAAAAGTGACCAAAAATTATGGAAAAGGTGGTGAAATGGGATTTTAAAAAGCACAGAAATTGGTTAAAAGTTGCAAATTTGAATGGCCAAAAACAAACACAAAAAATGTAAAAAAATTAAAATAAAATAAATAAAAAAAGTGTTCAAAGGGTCAATATTTGAACAATTAGTTTAAACTGGCCAATAATGGGCAAGACAAATCATGAATGTGGCATGAAATATGGTGAAAAGAGGATAAAGAGTGACAATAATGGGTCAACATATGCAACATTAGGTGGGAAAAGTGGTGGAAAGAGATTATGAGTGCTGAAAATGTCTTGAAAGTGGAAAAATGTGCAGAAAAGGCATAGAAATGTGATGGAGAAGTGGCAGAAATGGGAGTAATGTTGCAAAAACACATTTAAAGGAGCAAAAATATGGCAAGAAAAGGTGATGAAAATAGGTTAAAATATAGCAAGTTTGGTGTTGTTGCAGAAAAAGAGTAAAAATAAGCAAAAAAATGACCTCAAATTGTTCAAAAAATATTCTTAGTTTCTTTAAGGCATCTGGTGACCCCCGCCAAGAGTTGTGCGACTCCAAATGGGGTCCTGGCCCCAAGGTTGAGAACCCATGATCTATATTAACCGTCCAATTTGACTCCATTCAATGTTGATCATTTTTATACTTTTTTGCCTCATATTTCATGACTTTTCCTAATTAAATCTGTATAATTGATTAAGTTGTTCATTACTTTTATGGACAGAATTTCTAGGTGCAGCCAGGGACCGCAGGGGGTCCGATTTGGGGACCTCAAGATTTCATCTCTGCTATTTGCAGATGATGTTGTTCTGTTGGCTTCATCAAATCAGGACCTTCAGCGTGCACTGGGGCGGTTTGCAGCCTAGTGTGAAGCGGCCGGGATGGGGATCAGCACCTCCAAATCTGAGGCCATGGTTCTCCACCGGAAAAAGGTGGCTTCCCCTCTCTGGGTCTGTGGAGAGTCCTTACCTCAAGTGGAGGAGTTCAAGTATCTCGGGGTCTTGTTCACGAGTGAGGGTAGGATGGAGCGCGAGATTGATAGACGGATCGGTGCGGCATCAGCAGTGATGCGGTCGCTGTATCGGACTGTTGTGGTGAAGAGGGAGCTGAGTCGGGGGGCAAAGCTCTCAATTTACCGATCGATCTACGTTCCTACCCTCACCTATGGTCATGAGATTTGGGTAATGACCGAAAGGACAAGATCGCGGATACAAGCGGCCGAAATGAGTTTCCTTCGCAGAGTGGCTGGGCGCACCCTTCGTGATAGGGTGAGAAGCACAGTCACTCGGGAGGAGCTCGGAGTAGAGCCGCTGCTCCTTCACGTTGAAAGGAGCCAGCTGAGGTGGCTCGGGCATTTGTTTCGGATGCCTCCTGGTCGCCTCCCTCGGGAGGTGTTACAGGCATGTCTTATTGGGAAGAGGCCTCGTGGTAGGCCCAGGACCCGCTGGAGGGACTATGTCTCTGAGCTGGCCTGGTGTCGCCTCGGGGTCCCCCCAGAACAGCTGGAGGAGGTGTGCGTAGATCGGGAGGTCTGGGCGTCTCTGCTGAGACTGCTGCCTCCGCGACCCGGCCCCGGACAAAAGCGGAAGAAAATGGATGGATGGATGGATGGATGGATGATTAAGCATAAATTTATCATGATGATATTTTTTCAATGTGCTGAACACATATTTCATGCATTGGTGTTCCTCTGGTGTCCTTTATGTATTCAACAAATTAACAAAGTGCCTGACACAAAAACTTGGTCAACAATTTCCCCCAAGGGTAAAATGTGATAGTAATTTTTGAGGATAATAGGAGGGTTATTAAAAAAAATGTGCAAAGCAGACTCGAGCTCATATGTTAAGGGACAGCAGTCACACTCTAGCTGTTACTCAATGAGGGAGAGGCCTTAAATGCCATCTCTAATCTGTGTCCAGTCAGGCCTGACACACACACTCACACATCTGCAGAGCTGCCACAGTCCCAGCTTTATGAAAAATAGTCACATGTCGTGGCCGCCGATTGATACAAAGGGTTGAAAATAGAATGGGTTTCCATAGCCTTGGAAGTAGTTTGGATATGTGTGCACGTCTGTGGTGCCCAATGGGTTGCTGTCAGTTCAGGCCAGGTGTTCCTCAGGGTCCACTGGTTCTCTTTTGATTTGGAGAGTTTGATAAATGAAGAGACAGACGAGAGGGGGCGAGACAGAGGTGTGAGAGAGCCTGATAAATGATTGGAGGGTGATGGATTGACTGAAATACGACCACATCGCATGTTTTTGCTGCTTTTGTTTCACCGGCTGCATTTGGCAGTGGACATGACCCTCCTTTTATACTATATCAAGTCAGAATACATTAAAAACTGCCAAGTAAATTATTAAAAATTCCCTATAATGTATTTTTATAGAAGACATTCTAACAGCTGAATAGTTGAGCTTAAGTTCAGACATTTTACTGTAATGAAAGGCTTTAGGAAGTTCAACCAGGTGACAATCAACTTCGGAGCACCTACACCAGACATGGGCAACTGGCGGCCCGCGGGTCACATGAGGCTCTTGGTCTAATTCTGTGGGGCCCCCAAGACAAATCCCCCAAAAATTGTAATTCAAGAAATTAGAAGTAACATGAAGCCCAACATAATATACAAAATAAGTCCAAAAACACACAAATGCATGCAAAATGCACAGAACGTCAACAAAAATACACAAAGCAACAACAGAAACACAAAAAGATTATTCCAAAAATACAACAAAAAAAGACAATACACATAAAAGGACATCAGACATAAAAAACAACCACCTAAACTCACAAAATAATGACACAAAAGAAACACACAATGCTAACACAATTGCATACAACACAATAAATACTGAAAGGCACAGATTAAAAATAAACAAAATGCAAACATAACACAAAAAACAAAACAACAATGTTTTTGGGGTTCTTAGAACAAATGGAGACGGGAGAAAAATAGCATGACATGGGACCTTTAACGCTCAGATTGAACGTTACTCTTAATACTGGCATGAACGTTGATAATGTGACCCTCTTATCAGACAATCACATTTTTTTGGCCCCGTTGTGGCCCCCGCTCTGATTACAGTTGTCCATCCCTGACCTACACCTACAGGCATCCACAGCATCAGGTGTTAGGACGATATCTTATTTTCACCCATCATGTATGTAGACACACCTATGAACCTATATGACCCACATGTATATAACTAGAGATACACAATAAAAGCATGCAGCTTTACCCACCTGCTCCTTATGTGATTCCTTCTATGACGTCTGTTTGAAAAACATCAACTGTTAATGGAATAAAACTCACCATTTGTAATGATTTTCTCATTCAAGCTACTCAATAAAAAGCAATTTCAATTTTAATTCTAACATGGGTTGTCTCAGTTCTACCATACCTTTAATATGTCAGGTTCGTCAACGTAAGAGCCAATCAGAGATTGACTCTGAGAAAGACGAAGATTCTCCTGAGCATCCATGGCTGTATTTTAGGCCCATGTTTTTGAGACCAAAAGCAGTAATTTAATGCTGACAATTAAAAGTGTGGTTAGCTAAACAAAAGACACTCTAGAGGTTAGATCCGGGCCCGCGGGCATAAAGCTCGACCCGACCATGAGCCCGACTCATTACCTTAAATAGTAGGCCCGAGCCCGAAGCAAACCCGACATAAATGATTATTTTATTAAACATATTGCTGTCGGAAGATTAGTAGCGCAGTACCAAGCGCTGCAACTCAGCCCAAAAGGTATTGTAATGACTTGAGGCGTTATCACAGTTTTACAGGCTTTATTGGAGGTCGTAGTAACACGCCAAAAATAAACAATCAAACACACAAAGAGCCGTCTTACACTCACACTACCATGGGAACAGAATTGTTCACTAGTCTTCTCCCCGCGTACGCACGCTCTTTCCCCAGCCTCCCAGCCAATCAACACTCAGAACACATGTAAACAAAGACACACATTGGCAGAGAAAGCTGCACGTAACCATGATGCCTTCTCAGCCATGGGAAATCTCAGCATCGGTTAACCACTGAATACACACAAGTGGAACATAACCAGAACATAGAACCCAGTCCGTTACAGCATTGCAGACCAGACCGGGCGGCCCGTGCGTGGAGCGCAGACCTGACTGAAGCACGCAGTCATATTTGTTCTCTGCGCTCCAGCAGCAAGTGAGGAACGAGCAAAATTAGCAAATAATATTCAGTGAATGTGAACGCTGAACAACAAAACGCAACACAACGCCATCAATAACCCATCCCACTAGAAATGATACCACAACAGTATAGAACAGTTTTTGTGTTAATTAAGAAATAATATTAATAGAGATTAAAAAAAAAAAAAAAGTGATGAAAGGAAGCCCGGCCAGACCCGACAGCTGAGCGGGAAAATGAGACCCGAGCTCGGCCCGAACTCGGGTCACGCTCGGACCAAGAATCTAAACTCTAAGACACACTGAACATTGCATTTTATTAATTCATTAGTGTTTGGTAAAAATATACCTCTTGAGGCTTAAATGTTTCAACAAATAGCATATTAGAAATATGTTTATTTTTTCTGTTTTGTTTTGTTAATAATACAGTTTAATATAATAACGCAGATTAAGTTATTAAACTATATTTGTGCAATGTTGAGCCTATTTAAGAACTCTTTCTTAATCCTGTGAAAAATGGTGATTTGGTTGGTTTTGATGTGGTTTTATTAAACATAAATATTATGATAGTTCAATTGGTTAATAATAAATGGGTCAGTTTTTCTCATACCTACTGTTATTGTTCTCTGTTTGAGTAACATCACTTGATTAAGCCTTTTCTAACATTTCACACTACAAAATAAGTAGTTATTATTTTTCTATTAAAGAAAAGAGAAAGAAAGAGAGGGGAAAAAAAGTAAGTATGATTCATGCAAATATCGGATCAATATTGGTATCGGCGGATATGCAAGGCTGCAATATCGATATCATATTGGAAATGAAAAAGTTGTATCAGGACATCATCCCTAAAAACATGTGACATTATGCATCAGTGTTTTCCTACGTATTTGAAATGATGATGATGGAAATGATGTTGGATATTTTTAATTACTTTCAACACTTAAGTATTTTTTTTTTTTTAACACAAATACTTCAATACTTGATTTTGACGAAGCAATTTTTCCTAGCTATGTAAAGCTATATCTGTACTTTCACTCATGAGATAAAAGTAAGTACTGTCTACCTGTGAACACATCACAACAGCAATTGGTGTCCAAGCATTTTATCAACAATGATAATCATAATAATTATAGGGCAAATAGTTGTTGTTACTTGGACTTTGTTTTTTAAGTGAATAAGTATTTTTTAACCTAATCTTAAAGCCTTAGACTAACTTAAAGTTGATCGTTAGCTGTTGTATACAAGCCTCACAAAGACATTTAAAAGATTTGACACCAGCCTAGGAATCAAGAACATGAAGTCATAGCAAATTATTTTAAATCAATATTAAAATTATTATCAATATTAAGTTATGTTCACTCATCTGTCCTGGCGTTAGCTGTACTTATTGACATGACACCAGCTGTGGGCTTTTTGGACTAAGTTACAATGAGTTCTTATGACTATTCACAATGACCTATTTAACGTCTTTGAAAAAAAATATATATATAAATAGTTCAGTCACATGTTTGAAATGAACATCTTTAATTCTATAGCCTTGTTTCACAGACACCTTTCAGAATCAATGATCCATCTGTCAGGCCTAAAGAGTCAATGCTGCTACTATAAAATTATTTAATTTACAATGAGGGTATAAATTGAATTCCCTCCGGGCACTGTGGGATCAATTGACATCCTATCTGATTAGTTAATTGCAGCCCTAATCGCAGATTTTCCTCCCAGTCTGTGAGATCATTTCTTCTCTTTGTCAGTCATATGTGTTAATGTGTCCGGTCAATTGATTCCTAGTTATTTGTATGTAATCCCTCTGCAATACACTAATCAGCCATTTAACCACTTTAGCAAACATGCAAGAGCCAAGAGCCAGGCCTGCTGTGTGTTGCTGAGCGTTCACTCTTGTTCAGGCCTTTGATGGAAGTCCAGCACTGAGAAAAACCATGTGTACATCTGTGTACTGATGTTATCATGCTTGAAGTGAGATATTAGTAACAGGTGGCTAACTGTATCCCTGGAGCATCGAGATGTGTGTTCATTGAGAGCAACGTAATGACTGTGTGTGTGTGCGCGCGCGCGTGTGTGTGTGTGTGTGTGTGTGTGGGTGTGTGTGTGTGTGTGTGAAGTTGCACATGCTAAAATAAACGGCAACTTTTTTGCAATGTTAAGCAATAAACCACGTTTAAAAAAAACTTATGCGAATTATTCTGTTACTTTTGAACAGATTTACAGCAATATTTGTGAAATTTGTGATATTTTTTTTCTCATGAAAATATGTCAATGTTAAATCTAAATGTTAAGTCTAAATCTAAATGTTAAATGTTAAATCTAAAAGCTAAATGTTAAATCTAAATGTAAATTATTAAATCTAAATCTAAATGTTAAATCTATATGCTAAATGTTAATTGTAAATCTAAATGTAAAATATTAAATATAAATATAAATGATAAATCTAAATGCTAATTGTTAAATCTAAAAGTTATATTCAAATCTAAATGTTAAATCTAAATTTTAAACTAAACTAAATATTTAGCTGATATGCAAATTCCCTGGAAGTACCAAAATAAAAGCTCATTAACGCCAACATATATGGTACTTTTGGTACCATATATGACACAAACCTCAGCATACATGAATTTACCTTGCAATGGCAAAATACAATATAGTAGATAAATAAGTTGTTATTGGCCTTAAAATCGCATGATACTGACTGTAAAGAGCAACTCCTTAGCTTTCAGAAACTGGTGGAAATTCTCAGATAAAGCAAATAATAGCGGAGTTGCAGAGTTACGGTGTCACGGACTGAGTTTACCTCGTACATGCGCATTCCCGGAAAACAAGTTTTTGCTAAAAAAAATAATTCAGTTTTGTACATTTTTTTTTTTCAAAGTGAACGAACATGTGTTTTATTAGTTTATTGTATTAAGTTAGGGTTAGGGTTGCATGCGCATATATGCTCATAATCGATCTCTGTACAAGGTAAACTCAGGCCATAACAACAGTAATAACGTCTTCCCGAGATGCGTTCAGGGTGCCTGGGAAACCCGAACAATTTGATTAATTTGCAAAATATCCCAGAGTAAATCCAGACGTATGGTCACCCTAATGTTGTTGGCATCACAGATGTGGGAGAATACAGAGATTTTGTCACTGATTTTGTTTTTTGAACAAGAGGCGTTCAAGGACCGTCGGAAAGTAGATTTTGCTTTTCTTATTTTTTTTAAATTATATTCAGGGCTAATCAAATAATATCCTGTGCTTTAGCCCTGAATAAAACAGCCCAGCGATGTCATTGGTAGGACTTGACAAGCCAAAAAAAGGCTTCTTCCTATCCCTTGTGGAACAAGTCACATCTGTATTATTATGAAATTGGCTTTCTTTATTTGATAGATTTCTTGTTTATTCATCTTATTCTATTTTTGTATTCATTTGTTCGAAATGAATGAAGCAAATAGAAAAAAATAAATAATAATATGTGTCTGTATTCGCTTTGTGTATTGTATAACTTCACATATATTCTGATTTCTGTTTGTTTGAAGTGTGTGTGTGTGTGTGTGTGTGTGTGTGTGTGTGTGTGTGTGTGTGTGTGTGTGTGTGTGTGTGTGTGTGTGTGTGTGTGTGTGTGATGCTGTATTAGTACATCACTGTCCGTCCCTGTCTATGTGCTGACAGCCATAAACCAGCAGACGAGCATGTCTCTTTCAGCAGAGTCAATTTTACAGCTTCGAGTCGCAGCTCTGAACTGACAAATCAATAAAATCAGAGGGAGTTAAATAATTTAGAGCTAGCTCTAATTAGTCTTCTAGTCCTGCAGTATAGATTCCTCTACAATATTGATGACAGAGTGCCTGTTTATAGAAGAGATTGGAGTGAGTTCTCTTCTTTGCTGCCTTGTTATCAAGGACATGTTAATACAAGAAAGCCAGAGTGGGAGCATAAATTCAAACATGGATTTTTAATTTTAGGAGGATAATACAAAAGGGAAGACATGAATAAATGAAAATAGGTTTTTACTTGAAAGAGTGCATTGGAAGGTCACAAAACACACAGTATTTATTGTAAATATTATCCTGGTCAGACATGTTTTGGAGATGTTTTGAAGTGCAGCAGCTGGAACGCTTTGAAGATGGAAATCGGACATTTTTTACTGTGGAAATGGGGATTTCTGAGTAGTATGGAATGCAGCATCAGCCTTACTGTTATAGACCGTAATGTGCACTTATGGTTGGTGGCACAAAATCTAATTGAAATTTCAAATTTGGGGATAATCTACTGTAGTAAAAGAAAAAAAATATCCTAAAGGAGCAGCAAAGGAAACGAGACAAAGGTACAACAAAATCCTCATTACAGTAGTCCCTCGTTTATTGCCGGGTTTACGTTCTAAAATAACCCGCAATAGGCGAAATCCGCGAAGCAGTCAGCTTTATTTTTTTACAATTATTATACAAGTTTTAAGGCTGTAAAACCTCTCACCACACACGTTATACACTTTTCTTTTTATACACTTGGATTTGGCGGGGAGGAGAATCAGCGAGGAGGTGATTGTAGCAGGTAAAAGTTCTCTCTGTAGCACTGAGCTAGGATAGCATTAGCCGCTAATCACACCGGCTTTTTTCACTGGTGGTTTATGTTAATGAGAGGAGAAAAAGGAGCACAGCTCCTCGTTTCAGCAGGCAGTGAAACTCACCCAGTTGGATGTGTTGGTGGTGGGTGGTGCTTCGCTTCAAACGCGCATATGAAGCAAATGGGGGACATTTTTTGATCCTGCGACACATGCGGTACATTTCATGCGGCAGATGCGTTCGGCGCCACAGAAGACGCATTCGGTGTGAACGCAGCATTAGCCAATCAGGACGCAGAAGACAATGCACGTTCATACACTGTAAAAAAAAAAAAAATCCAAAATTGCACTGTCAAAAAAATCAGCGAAACACCAAGACCGCGAAAGATGAACCGCGTTATAGTGAGGGACAACTGTATTCTTTCGAAAGTCAATTTAAAAAGCAATTAAAAGTCATAATCGCAAATCTGTGCATATGTTAATGCTTAAAAACACATAGTTGTTAAAAGACTACCGGTATATATAACCACATCATTCATCTATCAAGACCTATAACCGAGAACATGCAGATGCAAAGTATCTTTGTCTCTATTGTATTTGTATTACTGCTCATCTCATAATAATCCTGGGAAAATAATGTGGTTGAAGCATATTTACCATTAAAACCAAAGTTATATAATATATGCCGAATATAAAAACTTGGTCACTGTTTCATAGTAGACATATTTTGAACATTTATTTCACATCTAGCTAATTTTTTCTTTTATTTTAGACAGTAAACAGTAAACAGCATGTTCTATATAACTGTTAAAAATGTGTACACAGGAAAAATCTATCTATTTGTAAAAGTGAAATCTAAATGTTAAATCTAAATCTACATTTAGATTTGTTGTTCATGTGTACACATTTTAACATTGATGTAAAGCATGCTTTTTTTACATGAAAAAAATAGCTAAATGTGAGGAAAGTGAGCTCTCTCTCTCTCTCTCTCTCTCTCTCTCTATATATATATTCTTTACTCCTTTATTTCTTGTGTGTTTTGCTACTTGTGTGAGCATGTTTTGTCTTTGTCTCTTCAACGTATGCTTGCTGTATCAGTTTGGCCTGGGTGTTCTTGTGTGTGTGTGTGCGTGTGTGTGTGTTTGTGTGTGTGGCGGTTGTTATCAGTCATGCGGGGAGGTGGCATGGGGGTGTGGACTATCGATCATCTCTTTTAATTACCCCGAGCATAGCGAGAGGCCTAAATTAACTCCTCTCCTCTCCTGCGGCTGCTGAAAAAGCCATGCATATTTCACGACCAGGAGACCAATCGTATGTCACTCAGTCCTTCTTCTCCTCTCTGACACGACCAGACTTATCACTGTTATTTATCTCTCTTCCTACACACCCCCCCACACACACACCCCTCCACCACCCCCCATCTCTCATCCACAGCAAGCATGTTGTCTGGGTAGAAAACAAGAGTGAATAATAAATTCCCACCGTGTCTGCATGAGCTTGTTGCAAAGCATGTTGGCCTGTTGTAAAACAAACAAAAAGGTGAATTCTAAATATCGCCCATGTGGGTTTGTGGGTGTTTTATGTGCATGCATGTGCTGCTCTATGAGCAGACTTAGAAAAGAAAAAATGTCTGATGCAGACATGCATCAGATGTGTTTTACTCTGCTGCTGACATCTGATTCCACTGACATTGGCCACTGTTCTCTTACTATTTCTATTTTCTCTTTATGCCCTCAATCATTTCTTAAAACTGATCATTTAATTATCAAATCTATTTGTAGGTTTCTCAAATTCACCAACTCCACAATATTTTTAGGGGCTGGCATTTTTCTTTGGTGTATGTCACATGAATGCTGTCATTTTTAATTGCAAATTGTGGAAAGAACTCTCATTTTTTTTTCTCCACAAATCTTGCCATTTCCCACCCACAAATCCACAAAATTCTTCTAAATTACACAAAAATTGGTGGAAAAAAAAAAAAATCATTTTTTTTTTTTTTTAAGTGAATTGAACGAATATTGAAAGCTCGGGCACAATAACGTTAAAGTTGTTCTTTTTTACACACCTAAATTCTATATGTCCACTTGAGGTCAAACTGGTACATATTTGTCCCCTGAACTAAAATCAGTTTGACACCCCTGATTTAAGCATTTCTGCAAAACTACTTCAATAATAGTTTGTGATTGACTCACTAAGTTCTAAAAATAAAAAATAAAAATAGGGGCGCAAAATCACTTTCTTGCTTAAATACTTAAAAATCCGCTATTTCCTTGGGATTTACTACGATTGACTAATTTACTACGATTGCAGTGCAAATCGGTGTGCAGCGAAACATGGTGGAGTCCATCCTATTATCTAAATGAGCATTTTGTGTGGAAAGTGTTTAACATGAAGAATAACTTAAATTAAGGTTGAAATTGTCAAAGTGAAAGTGACAGAGCAGTGGCTGCAGTTCTCTCTCTACTATTGGGCAGAAAGCTGCAAAATCAACTATTTCTTTTACTGAAGACATTGAATTTATTAAATATGTAGGCTATACAAAATGATGGTGCTGTTACTTAAATGGACCTTAAACCATAATGTTATTTTTACCAAACTAGTACAGTGCCCGTCGGAAGTATATATTCATATAGTGGGAGCTTAAGTACAGTTGTCAATTATGGCCAAATGAGTATGTGTTTTAAGTTTGGAGGTACAAAGAGGTGTACATACTCTGTAGTGTTATAAAGAGGTACATGTGTGGGTGCAAAGTAAAATAGTGTGTGCAATTTCCCTGGTTTAATTCTATGGGACATGTGCATGAAAAATGTGTTTTTTTTACTCAATTTAATATATTTTTTTGTTTGGTGTATTTTTCAGTGATTTACATTTTTTAGGAGTCATTATGTGTATTTTTGTATCTTTTTTGGTGTAGTTTTGTGCATTTCTGTTGTCATTTTGTGTATTTTTCTGTAATGTATGTTTTGGGATCACGGGAATAATTTTAAATAACCATGAAATATGAACTTAAATAACTTTTAGCAGTATTGACCTTCTTTTGTAAACACAAACAAACTGTGACACAGTGACGTCATGAACCCGGAACCGGAAGTAGCGCGCTCATTACCGCCCTCCTTACCGAGAATGTCGTAATCTTAAAAAAAAGTTTTGAACGTTTTGCAACACTCCAAAATTACTCCAAAATAACGGATGCACACACTCGTGGTATTTGGAAGCCGTTGACAAAGTTTCAGGTCAAACACATACCGCGACGGGGAGGAATTCGCTCCACAAACACACACACGCAGACCTTCTTTGCTTTATAGATAGACAGATAGATATATGTATTATTGACTAGTGGGACAATAACGTACTTGGGAGTTACCGATTGTACAAGTTGTCCCAAAGTTGTCCCTGGTGTCCTTAGACAGCTGTCTGGTCTTGGCCATGGTAGAGGTTGGAGTCTGACTGTGTGAAGGTGTGGACAGGTGTCTTTTATACATATAATGAGTTCAAACAGGTGCCATTAATACAAGTAACTAGTGGAGAATAGAAGAGCTTCTTACAGAAGAAGTAACAGATCAGTGAGAGCCACAATTCTTACTTGTTTGTAGGTTTCAAATACTTATTTTATGCAAGAACTTACAAATGAATTCTATAAAAATCATACGATGTGATTTCCTGGATTCTTTTTCTTATTCTGTCTCTCACAGTTGAAGTGTACCTATGATGAAAATTACAGACCTCACTTAATCCCTTTTAAGTGGAACAACTTGCACAATCGGTGGCTGCCAAATACTTTATTTTTTACCCCACTTTTATTCCCTGTAAGGTTTTTAATATCCATCTAAGCTGAGGGTAGTCTTTTCCTCTTTTTTTCGTCTCTCACTTTGTCTTTTTTCTAAGGCCTAAGAAAAGTACATTGTTGTCTCAAGCCCTGGATGTTTATTTTCTGATATATTTGTATCCCCTCTTATCTCCCACGGTCCTTGCATCATTGTCGTCTTCTTTAAGGCTGCTTCTATTTGACTGTGTGTGAATGCAAAATGGAAAAAATGTGTGTTGTACCGCTGAGACGACACAGTAAACAAGCTTGTATGTCTGTCCGTTACCCAACAATGAGTCAGTCAGTCAGCCGCACAATCAGTCAAGCAACAGTTCTGTGAGTCATCCCAGAGCTACTAATGGTGTTTCCTCAATCTCTCTTTCTCATTCACCATTACACACACACACACACGCATGCACACACACACACACACACACACACACACACACAGCCATCCTCTGTGTAATTTAAATGACTGTCAGGTCACTAGCGAGAGCAGCACCTTGCCACGTTAAAAATGCCAGGCGGCTGCCATCGTCAGCGCCAACAAGCTGCCCAAACTGTCACACACTCCCAAGCACGTGGACACGCACACACTTACACAGAGCTGTCAGCCACCGGTCACAATGCATTTACGTAGTGACAGAATTCTAATTAGTGGTCTAGCTGGTGTCACCTGACTTTGAGAGGGAGCAAGAGCGAGAAAGAGGAAGTTTTGTATGGCGGAAAAGAAGCATTATGGGAGATTGGGGGAAAGTGGATGAGGAAGACAGAAAGGTTCGGTAAGATAGGTGAGAAGGAAGAAAGGAAGTGGAATGTGAGGGGCATAGAATGATGCTTGAGTTAAAAATGGGAAGATTGTAAATATATGAAAATAAGCTAGTATCCAAATAAAACAACCATTTCAACATGTTGCCTTGGCCAACACATAATTTACATAAAATTCTTGTCATGAATCTGCATGCTACTGCATGTCCACATGTCTAATTGTGGATTAGAACACCAAGATTATAAACCCTTGAATGGGATGTACTGTAAGTGCATTGAGCACCAGCCGGTTAAGGTAATTGTAATTGTAATTTAAAAAGTGGAATAATTTCCATTTGTGTCCACAACCAGGAAAGGAAAAGAAAATGTGTTGCGTTTACCGTGACTTTTTGATACAAAAAGCTTTAAAATGGGCAGAAACTCCAACCAATCAGGAGCATTAGAATATCTCATGTCATATGACTGGATTTCAGTCTTGTATCTCATGGTGGATTGTCTTTGTTGTGAATCTACATTACTATAAGCTAGTGTTTATAAGAGAAAAATGAATAACTAGTACACAGTTCATTTAAAGAGTAACCGTGCTAATATATCAGTCATGTTTATGTATTACTAATAAACAAAAACTTGCATATTATATTAAAAAAAAAAAACAGTTGTATTCTGAACAGTTTTACTTTTAGGGCAGAACTAATGGGGAGCAACCATTTTTGGTCAAATGTGATGTAGTGAAGTAAAGATGTAAACAATAAGGCTAGTAACTGTAACGAAATAGATATGAATGGTTATCTGTTCTAGCCAGAAAGAGATTCTGCCTTTGAGGACAATGATTATCACATTGTAGTGATTCAAAGGACGAAAAGGCTGCCAAAGATGTGCGTAACAACAGATCCAAAGTGGCTACCGTCACATAGTGTCGATGTGGGCTGAATTTATAGCAAACCGCTCTGAAGGATGCATTACTTCCTAGATATGTTCTCCACAAATCGCCATTTCTGAGTTGAAAATTCTCTGAATTCGATCGAGTTCAGCTGCAGCACATTGAAATATCTCAAACATGGCTTACCATCATAATATTAGAAAATAATATATTAGTTTCCAGTAGGAGTTTCAACTTCAGGTGGCGTTCCAAGTTACTTTTTCCAAGTAGAAGGTCGGAAAAACTGGAGTTCTGAGTTGCTTGGAACGCAGCATGAGGACACACTCAAAATTGGTTTGATCACGCCAGATTTCTGGCTTGGAGGAAGGTCGGTATGATTATCAGAACCCACACAAAGGACAATCAAAACTGTTACCTACCTGATTTTTTTTGATTTTTTTATTTTCATGTGTGGGGTACGTACTGATAAAAAACCTTTTCAGATTTAGAAAATCCTTACGTGTACCCCGCTTAATTTTCACAAGTTTTTGTTACAGATTACAATTTAGGTTCACTTCAGGTTCCCTTTAAGAAAAAACCCAAAACACAGAAAACGGGAGGCAATGGTTAAAAACCATGCACTAAAATACAAATTGTCTTCCACTTTTAGAGCGGTGTTCACTACAAGTTTTAACGTATAAAACAGCTACCATATTAATCATGTCTTTTACCCAATGATCACAACATTCAATGCTTTAACGTGCTGGACACTGTTTTAAATGGTATTCCTAAAGCTGCTATCCGGAGTTTCTGAGAGAACGATGTCTCGATGTCCCGCCCTCAACAGCTCTACTTCCTCCCCTGCCTCTGCCAATCTACCAGAAGCTACGCCTCTACGTTTGTGCACGCGCATTGCAAAACATAACAAAGTCACATAACTCCAAAGCGACACATTTATTGTTACATAAACATAGATTTCTCAGAAACTCCGGATATCAGCTTTAAGTATCAGCTTCACGCAGTAGTGTAAAACATTCCCGTTGGTGCACATAAGACTTTTTTGATACATGAAGTTTCCTGATTGTGTCAAGCACATTTTTAGGCTTCTTTTTCTCTAATTTGATAACAGCATTGCATAAAACGGAGCAAGTCCTTCAAGGGCTTTCAAATAAAGCTCAATCATCAACAACAATGAGATGAAGTACCTTCCTTGTACTCGCTCCTCTCCATCTGCTGATCTCTGCATCTCTTCTTCACCACTTCAACTCCAGTTCATCACTCCTTCTCCACTCAGCTGTCACTGTATCACTTCAGTGTCTCACTGCAAATCTTGTGGCTGTGTTTTCCAGGGGAACCTTCTATGCCCTATTCTATAGAAGTTACTTTGTACAAAACAAAAGTCTATCCTTCATTGGCTAAACAACAATAGTGATGTAAAATACTTTTAAACTGTTTCGGAATTTCATATTTCAAAAGTTGGCCTGAGAAATCTGCATATTTGAGAGAAAAAAGCTTTTATTCCCCTTCAAGAGTTCATCCAGGCCCAATTACAGAACCTCCATAGTGGGCTGCGGGGGTTAGCTTTGACCTTGCCAGGCTGCAGGGGGCAGAAGTCAAGGAGAGACGGGTCTCTGGAACGCAGTGAGTCCTGTATTGAGAGCACTTCATGGGTGAGGTATGCAAGAGGTTCTCCGTCATTCTGCTCCCCATTTTGCTACTATTAACTGTGCGGTGTGAAGAGGCACTTTATTTTCTCTGCTCTGCATTTGTCTGTTGGATCTGCTGGAAAGCCTCCATGGTAGTTTTTTTTTCCCTGGATGGTTGAGGAGAAGGGTCCTTGTGAGTCATCGTATCCAACATGAAGAGCTCTTTAAGGGGCAAGCAGGTAGTGGAGTGTTCCCTTCAGTCTTAATCAACTTCCATTCCTTTTATACCTTCAAAGGACCAAACTATGGATCACAAACCATAGTAATTTAGCTGATTTAGTTGTTTTTTATGAAGTGATAAAAAAAAAAAAACGACGCCATTATTACGTTTCTCACAAAAAGAAAATGGGGAATGTGTTGTTTTGTTGTTGTTTCTTACTGAGGTTTAATTTTGATCTTCACGCTGTCATAGCTTAAAGTTCACAGACTAAAATATGTATGCACTTTCCGGACATCAGACAGACTGTTTTAATCGTACATTCCGTCGGTCATTCATCATCCTAAATGATATTGACTGCACACAATGATGAGGAGTGTATTAAACCAAACCGACAGAGATTTCATTTCTCTCATGCATCATCTGTAGCACCAAAGGGCATGAGGAAGCGATTTATGCAAATCCATTAACATTTTTATCAATGCCTTGTCAATATCATGATTAGGAAAAAAAAGTTACCACTTCTCTTTATGGGCTTAAAAGTGCAAGGCCTGTAAATGCAGATACAGCTGTTTAATGATGAGAAAGTGAGTGGGTTTGGGTTCAAGCTGCAGAAGGACGTGCCTATAATGTTAAAAAAAAAAAAACAGCAATAAAGTCTAAACACTTCATAACCAAATTGATTATAAAAGTTTGTCTAATGCACTACTACAAAATAATGAGGAAGGACTAAGCTAAGTGAATTAGGATGAAGCAGGCTTATCTCAACTCTCACCTTTTGTCCTGACACGAGCCAGATACAATCGCCTTATCTCGCTTTACCTTTACCATTTACCTTCACCACCTCCTCCTGTCTTTCATCAACAAGCAACCCCCCCCCATCACGACCACCATTAATTTGCTCACTAATCAGCAATTTATCATTTTGTCTTTCACATCATCGAACATGCCGTTAACATACAAATAGGTTTTTTGTGTGTATTTTCTTGTGTGTGTGCATAAAATAGAGTCAGTGTTACAATGACCTCTAGTCTAAAAGAAAGAGCAAAAAGGAAAAGGTAAAAATAATAAAGGAAGAAGATCAGAAAAATGTAAAAAAGAACAATAGAAGACGAAAGAAGAAAAAAAAAAAAAAGCCTAAACGAATAAAAATGGACAATAGGAGCGATGATACAAAATAAATTTGGGAATGTTTTGCTTCAACTCTTCTGAGAGTTATCAAAAAACTACTGCATTAATGGACAACCTGCACTGCACGGATCCCACCGGAGGGGTTTCAGCTTTTTGTTGAGGAGGTAATTCCAAAGAACAGCAATTGTCATCGTTAGAACTTAGAATTTCAGCTCATTTTTGCTTATTTTACCCCATTGATGCAAACTACACCAAACTTGCCATGTTTTAACCTATTTTCATCACTTTTCGTTGCCATATTTTTGCTCCTTTTAATGCATTTTTGCAACATTACTCCCATTTCTGCCACTTCTCCATCAAATTTCAATGCCCTTTTCTGCACATTTTTTCCATTTTCAAGACCCTTAAAAATCCTTATGTTGACCCATTGTCACTTTTAACCTCTTTTCTCCATATTTCATGCTTATTTTTTGCAAATTTAACCTTGTTCACAATTTGTTATGCAGAATATTTGCAAGTTTAAACTAATTTTTCTGTCCATTTTAGTCACAAATTTGCAACTTTTAACCAATTTCTGTGGTTTTCAAAATCCCATTTCATCATGTTTTCCACCATTTTTCGCAGTTTTTTCCACCCATTTCACTACTTATTAAAACATGGATTTAGATCTTTAAGATCAAATACTATACCAGGGTACAAATAATAAACTTCGTGGATAACAGTGAATATTATTCAGATAAATAATGAATGTGGTTATCACAGATTCATAGAACAATAGACCATAACTTTGCTGACTTTATGAAAAGTCTCTCCCCTTTATTCCCTCTTATAGATGACCCTGTCTCCACATGACTGTTCTTGAATGGTTAAACCACCTTCAGGTTACAGTGGGGGTCCCCAGTCTCTGGCCACCATTATTTTGGGGGTCACGGTCTGAAAAGGTTGCAAACCACTGATCTATATAAACTTGCAAGAGTTAATATTAAGAAAGGACACCAGTATGCCTGTCATTACAAATACAAATAAACAATATTTTTTGTTAACACAGTCAACATCAATCATAAGCAGTGAAAAATTCCAAGAAAAACTATTTTTTTTTTAAACTGAGGCTGATATCACAGGTTTAGCTAAACAGACAGAGAACCCAGCTTGGTATTTTCCATTACATGACCTTACTAAGCACAATGATCCCATAGAATCTTCTTATGAACACAGCACAGCTAAATCTTCGAGATTGATGTGAGAACATTTGATTTAATATCTCCCTACCTTACCTTTCTGTGCCTGATGCTCCCTGAAGGGGCTGCACTTGCTCGAGCAGTTGTTTTTAGGCCACGAGGCAACATTACTAATGGTGCATGGACAGTAACAGCCATCATAACAGTATAATCCATAACTACAAAAAAAGGAGACAATAGAAATAGTGACTAGACGGAAGTACATATAAATATAACTGTAAGCATGGGACGTAACAGCTGAAAAGCGTACGAGTCCTTCCCCTCCCTCCCTGGCTGTAGTCATTGGGTGGCCATCTGTGACAGAAAGCATCCTATGAATTACAGAAACCAGTTAAAAAACAAAAATAAACAATAAATATTGATTTCAAGGAGAGCCAGGGAGGCAATAATTGGGGCATTAGCATGGGCTGAATTCCTATGTAACACATTGGTTAACTAAAACATGAATCTGATTGTGTACTATGGAGATATCCATGCATACCTGCAGCATTGTATATCAGTGAGAGACGTGCACGTGTACAGAAACAAGTGCATGTTTTAGTGCTGTGTGGAATCTCAATCCATGTTTTTGAAACCTTGTGAAATTTAAATGCACGCTCATATGTAATTAAAAGGACATATCCCCTCAACTGGACGAGGAACACTTATTTACCCCCTCATAAACAATGCAAATACCATGCAAGTTTTCCTCCAAGTCCAGTAAATAAAACCCACTTATTTGCATACCGTATGGAGTGCATGTGAGATGAACAGTTAAATCTTTTTGTGGCGTAATCATTCAGGGACATATCTGCAGAGGCTGCCAAAACATCTTTACTATGCTTCCATGTTACGCGTGCATAAGAACTGTGTTTACATTTCCGTCTGCGGAGGTAAATGTATAGGCTCGACTCTTGTGAAATAAGGGCTAATTATTAAAGGTGGGGAGATATATTTTGCGGCAAGATAACAAAATATTAAAAAGTCATGAGAGGTATCATCTAGGGTACGAGTGGGGGGGGGGGTCGCATTGAAAAAAATAATAATTCAACACGATCTACGACACACCAGATTCTTATAGTTTGTTTTTTAAATTTTTCCAATTCCTATTGAGTTGAAAAATCAGAACCAGTGTAAGTATGACTATGTCCAGAGTTAAAGTCAAATAAAGCCTCATTATTTTCCAACCAAAATTTCCTTGGAGTTTTTTCCTTGGCCAAAAAGTTGTATCGTATCGTTATCGCCATTGTCATTGTCATATTGCCCTCTCACAGCTTGTGGTGAAGGCGGCTTCTGAGATGGGCTTACGATAGATAGAGGTTTGCTAGTTCAATCCCCAATAATAGAATTTTCAATGTGTCTCAAAAGAAGTGGTGAAACCTACAATTAGATGATACCCAATACCCCAATGATGCACAAAATTTAAGTCTTTCGTCTAAATCTCATCAATTGTTTGGGTAGAAAAACCTGCATCCTATATGAACACAAACAAACCCTAAAAAAGGATAATAGAGTTCTTACATTGGTCAGGTTGAAAACACATTGAACTACAAAACATTGCATTCACTGCTGTTCTGGACAAATCCAGGCTTGTCTGTTAGATTTGAAGAGAAGTCCGTTTTTCTCCACACTTCTAAAAAGTAGAAATCCTCAAAAAGAAACAGCCCTGGATCATTTGCAGAGATTCGCCCTCCGCTCGTCTTTCTCATCTGTTTGCCAGATTTTTTAATAGCTTCGCTGCTCCTCATATGCACCACATCAACACCCAGGCATTTGAATGTTTTTCGTTGCAATCACATGTACACACTATTCCAACCATATTTCCTCCCAATCAAGCGAACTTCTCTACCTAGCTTGTTTTTTTAACAAGCGATGAGCGAGGCTTAGCCACTAATGACATCTTTATGTGTAAGTCTCAATGTATACACAGGCTGGAAAGTGTTTTAAGCAACGGAGATGCTAGTTAGCAGAGTGGGTGTGTCTCTGAGACACAGGTTTGATTGAATATGTTCCTGAGGCAAGGCATGAGAGGTCACGAGGTCAGGCCAATTACCTCCTTGTTCGGGGATGTTTGCTCTTTGATTCGTTGTTTCCAGAGTTTGCCGAGGCTCTGAGGGCTCGGTTAGGGGTGTGGCAGGGGGACAGTTGAGCACCGATTAAGAAGGCGTTAATTGGTGCATTTTTATGGAGCAGGTGGAGATGTGAGAGGTGTATGTACAGCGCGGGATTGCATGTGTTCTAATTAAGCATGCATTATTTAAAACACTTGCACACGCATGTAGAAATAGCTCTGCACGATGCCAATACAACACTTAACAGAATCACTGTTATAGCGTCCATAACTGCAGCATAGGCTTTTATTCTTTTTTTTCTATTTTCTATTAAAAGGGAAAGTGTAAAAAGCATATTTTAAATGTTTTATCATTAAAATTAAAATAAAGTGAATAAATAACTCATTTTACTTCACACTCATACACAGTATCTGGGTGTATGAGCTACAGTACAATTTCCTGTGTAATGGAAGACAGTTTTATAAATTTCAGATACTCAGCAAAACATGTTCATTCATTCATTCCTGGGTGATACATGTTCATTTTTGACTTTTTTGAGTTACAAAAATAATTTTAGTTTATCATTTGACATCCCCCCCCCCCACCCCCGGTCTGTCTCTGTGCTTTAGCTTCATTTTTACTGTTGTTTTTATCCTGTTTTTGCTTTAACTATGTTGTTATGGTTTCATCATGTATTGTTAAGTGACCGTGGGTGACCTGAAAAGTACTTAATTTCAAATAAAATGTATTATTATTTTGTTGATTATTTTTCTTCAACTAGGGGTGGGACAATACACTGAGTTCACGATACAATATGATAGTGTAACTGGCGGCCCGTGGGCCACATGCGACCCGTGGTCTAATTCTGTGCGGGCCCCAGGACAAATGCACCAAAAATTGTAATTCAAGATATTGGAAGTAATATGAAACCCAACATAATACACAAAAAGCCAAGAATGTCAACTAAAATACACAAAGCAACAATCAAAACACAAAAGATTAAAAAATACACACAAAAAAAGACTCAATTCACACAAAAGGGCAACAGAAACACAAAAAAACCACCTAAACTCACAAAACAACGACACATATACAAAATTACATTAAAGAAACACACAATTCTAACACAATAAATACTGAAAAATTCCAAAAAGACACAGAATGACAATAAACAAAATGCAAAAATACTGTACACAAGAAAAAAATAACAAAAACACATAATAACAAACAACGACAAACCTCTTTGTTCTTTCCTGTGTTAATGCTCAGATTGGTCGTTATATTTAATAATGGCATGGACGTTGATAATGTGGCCCTCGGATCAGACAATCACATTTTAGCGGCCCCGCCCGCTGTGATAACAGTTGGCCATCCCTGTGATAGACGATAATGGGCTCACAATAACGATGCAACATTTTTGGAAAAGGAAAAAGACGAAAAAAAAATGATGTTGGAAGAATGACCATACTTTTGTTTCACTGACCCTGGACTTACTTACATAATTACTCTGATTATAACAAAATGACAACATGACAATCTTGTGTGTCGCTGAGCCTTTGGATTTTTTTTTTTCTGACCCCAACTCGACCAAACATCTTGTGACATTTTTAAATCGTGATATCTTGTCACACGATCGTTCTCCCTTTATCTTTAATGGAATGTAGATCTTCTTTTATTTTTTATTACATTAACTTTACATTAGTGTTGTGTTTCATTACAACCTCCCCATCCTCACCGTGACGGATATCTAAAACTAACAATTTGCCAGGAATTAGGCCTCAATCCACACATATCAGCAGCTCTGTGTGTGTGTGTGTGTGTGTGTGTGTGTGTGTGTGTGTGTGTGTGTGTGTGTGTGTGTGGTAAACACAACATAATTTGCTGTTTGTGATGAGGTATTGAACTGGACAGCTTCTCACTGGGCTCGTTTTACTTGTCATAAAACATACTCTCTTTATTGGCCTGTCCATCTATTTGCACACACACATACACACACACACACACACACACGCACACGCACACACGCACAACAGAGTGAATAGTTTAAATCATAACCCTGGAGAATGTTCAGTTAGAAGTGGATTAACGGGGGGGGAGGCATCATGGCATTAAGTACACGGTGTGTGTGTGTGTGTGTGTGTGTGTGTGTTATATACACTATGTGCTTGGGGGTTTTAGCTCCATGGCTACACTGTTGTCAGGAAAAGTGTGTGTTTAAACTATAGGGCAGTTCTGGGAGCAGGATGATAAAAATGAGATTGGTGGAGGTGAAAAAGGAGGGTGGAATGACATATTTAATGTTTTTGCTGTAGTTGCTCTTAAGTAATGATTCCCACATCCAGTAAAACCCCAAGAGGGAAAAGTTGTTCATGTTCACAAATCACAACCCAACCGCCTGGAGAGAAAAAACAAATGCAGGATTCGTTTTTTACTGTGCCTGTACATTTGTTACTTTCTCAGAAGATGGAGAATTAGATTTTTACCCATATTGTAAAGGTAAACTGATGTCAAGAGGCACTTACATTTCCCAAGCTCCTAAAGAGGAGGTTGTTGGGAAGAAGAAGATACTTTTAAGAATGACACAGAGCCAGCCATAGGCAGGTTTCCAACCATCAGTAATGTATTTGTATTGAAGTTCTTCAAGGGAGAGCAACTGTGGACAAGCAACTTTAAACATGACTGTGTGACTAATTCATTACAAAATGAAATAGAAAAAAACATCAGAGCTCTAGCACTTGGCTATAGCTTCTCTTTTAAGCCAGGACTTGCCCAAGACCAGAATGCACCAAGAAGAAACTAAGAAAGACTTTTGATAATCAAAACCGAGTGACGTCCAAAACCATAAAAATCTATTTTAAAAACCATGACAAAAATGAACAGTCAAGGAGCATTCTCTCTTTAATTTCAGTTTTCTGTTAAATACATTAAAACAGACAAAAACAAGGTGTCTGCCACTCTTTCAAAGCACAACATGCAAATATATTTAAAATCTGGACAAATTTGTTCTACCACAATCTTGCCAAAATCCTTGAATGTATTTAAAAGCCAAGGATACGTCAAGAATTATTTTAAATATCTGGAAATAAGATGTTTATTTGTCAGGTGAATGAGGGCTAAAGTAAATGTTCAGAGGCATTTATGACTATTAGAAAAAACCGTTTCAATGGTTTATGTGAAAAAACTCAAAGAAGCAGAACAATCGTTTTAAGTCAAATTACGACATTAATCAATCAGGAACGGTTCCCGTTGCTTATTATCATCATCACGTAAATGACGTTGGAGAATAGTAGATCAGGCCACTTTTGGCCACTTAAGAACGAGACGAGACCAAGACCTTTAAATGGTGGTCTCAAGACTGGTCTCGAGTAGAACAACACTAATAATAGACATTAAAAACATCTTATAATTTTCTTTGTTGAGGAAATCTCACACTGTGGTTGGGTCACCAATGTTCAGCATGGAAGAGAACAGAAGAGAAAAAGGATTTGCAGTAGTGTCAGGGGTACAAAAAGCATGGGTCCAGGTATTTTGAGGAAATAATTTTTTTTTGTATTTGTCCTGTTCTTGTATTTTTTCTGATAGTTTTTTTTGATTCTGATTAGTTTAGAGCAGGGGTGCCCACACTTTTTAGGCTTGCAAGCTACTGTACTTCTACCGCGGACTGCTCTTCGTAATCTACAATTATTTCTAATTGCAAATAATGTTTGCATAATACTAAAATACAATAATAATATTAAAGTAGTAACACTTAAAGCTGGGGTACTCAAATGAATTTCTTCTTCAGACTGTCAACCTATGCGTGTGCACGTTCAGCACTCGTACGCAACTTCGTGCACTTTAAGAGGAGGAGACTGGGAGGGATTATCGGAGTGGGGGGCAGGATTTACTGTTTGAATTCAGCCATGCTCCTCTGTCATGGTTCAAGATTCAGGTAGTGCAGCTTTACCTACGGCGTTAGATTGAAATATATTTAAAAAATGAAAATACAATTATGAAAAATATTTTGAAAATGAAGTTTGAAAATGTAGCCTTTCCATTTCATCATGGCAGAACCAAAACTCTGTAAAAGTGTGATGGTGAGCAGTTTGTTTCCAGCAGCATCTCACAGTTCAAATCCACAGAAGCACCAAACACAGCTGCTCACTTCATCACAGCCCCACAATAAAAACCACAGTTAGAGGTACACGATCGATACAAAATGCCTCTGCCATCCATCGGTAGATCGCAATCGATCCATTGGACACGCCTGGTTTAGAGTCTCAGTCACTGAGGAAAATTCAAAGTGAGACATTATGTACCCAAATCAAGTTTTTTTTATTCATGTTGCACCCAATTTAAATGTCTACTCTGTCCAACAAGAGATAACCCAGATTAACAATCTCAAATGTGTAGATATTAGGCAGAAAATCATGTGAAAGAAAACCCCACGGCTTCTTGTAAATGTAATAATCCTATACATACACAAAAAAAACCCTCAAAAACATTATAGCCTATAGTGTATTTTTGTGGATCTCCTGCATGGAGATGTGTTCTGATGTCCCCATAAAGCAGCCATCTCAAAGGGAGGTAGTATACCCCCGTGTAGCTCACCTGACTTCTGAAACACAGTCATTTATTTCTCCTCTCTCCCTTGCTGAGCACCCACAGCTTTATATTTATTCACTGGCTCATGGCCGATTTGTTTTTCAAGCAAGACAAATTGAAGTCCATGCTTGTAGTGCTGTGGCTCCTGTTGTCTGAGTCAAAAGGCGGCACGCTGCGTTATGAATCATTGTGCATGCAAGTGTGTGTGTGTGTGTGTGTGTTAGCGATTGCACAGGTAGGCCCATATGTTAGCAAAACTGCACATATGGCTGCATAGACAACACGGGAAGCGATAAGCTAAGCTTAGTTACTGCTTTAACATTATTTTTACATGGCTTTGTGTTTTGATTACTGATTATAAAGTCTTAAAGAACAAAATGAAACAATGGTTTTGCATTCTTAAGTGATGCAATTTTATGCTTTTAAAAATTGGGGGAAATTTGAATTATTTTATGTTTAAACCAGTGGTACATATGTAGCTCAAATACCCCCTTTATCTTAGTTCTGAATCCAGGTACCCCCTTTGTTCGACCAGACATTTCTTTCAAAATACTATAAAAAACAAGTATAGAGCATAATGATGGAATGAATGACTGACTACACACATTTTAAATAATCTCATTTTGTAAATAAGTGGAATTAATCAGTATTAGGTGCCACCTGAATAGATGTGTTCTTTTATAGTACAAACATATATAGTTTTATCATTTCTAGTCCTCTACTGCCTGGTGTGGAACCAAGACACCTTGTATTTTCAGTTCATGTTCTAATGAAAATAATTTCAGCATTTTTGTCTAAAAATAAATATTTTAAAACCCTATTTTAATGCTTTCATTTGTTAATTTTTCACTCACTCTCTCTCAAGTAGTAGTGCCATCGCATTAGAAATGTTTTAAATTAATGGTGAGATCCACACAGCAGCTTGTTATGGTTCTTTTTCCCCAAAAGACTCATTTTTTGTCTTTTTCCCTTTTCAATTACATTTACCTTAAATACCAGTTATGCAGTGTAGTAAATATACCCAAAGATAACTGAAAAAGCTGACAAAAAAAGCATGTAAGACTGTATGTGCATGTGTGCATGTGTGTGTGTCTGCTGAGAGCACTGTTGAATGCACCGTCACACATTGTTTCTTATACCAACCTGAATCTGCGTGACTGTTGGACTGGACACAGAATCAAGAGTTTGTGTGTGTGTGTGTGTGCATGTGTGTATGAGCGCTATCAACACAAACCGATCGGAAGCAGCTGCAACAAAGCGTCAATCATTACTTCAATTCCATCATCATGAACGAGTGTGTTATTGCCGCTATTGTATGCACATTTATTTGATATAGACTATATTCCTGCTCCAGTATAGCTCCCTACTTACAAAGCAGATGTGCACTGATTGATTGTCTTTAAATCCAATTGTTGGTCAATCAGTCCAAATAAGACTAGATTGGACATGTTGTCACGTAAGCATCCTGTGTTTGTTAGGGGCGGACGTCATTTGGGATGAAGCAATATGAGTAATAGCAGTACAACTTATTCTACGGTGGTCCTGTAGTGCAAAGCACGAATGCAAAAGAGAGAACACAAAATAAAAACACAAACAGAAAAAAAAAAAACACTAACATAAAAGTTAGCGTTTTGTTTTCTGTTTTTTGTTTTTTGCGTAAGTGTTTTATCTTTTGTGTTCGCATTTTTTTTGTGTGTTCTCTCTTTAACATCTGTGCTTTGCACTTCAGGGCCACTGTATTAATGTAGGAGAGTTTTACGGTTGAAACATGGAGAGAAAGACACAGAAGCTCATTGGAGCGATGCGTCCGGACTCCGGAGCGACATCCATGCATCTCTGCACACAACATCCTCTGCACCGCAGCCAATGGACTCCACACGCGCCGCCGTGGGTTCATGTCAAGCTTTTTCTCTCTCTCACACACACACTTTACTCTGCATTTTCTTATTCTGTGGCTATTAATAGTGCCTATTGTTTTTTTTTTTTTTTTTTTTTTAAATATCTATACTAGAAAGGTTAACTGGAGTCTTTTTTTTCCATCTCCGCTGTGTTTTCTGTCAACATTTACAGCAGTGGATCTCTGCGTGTCTGTTTGCACCTGCTTGTCAGTCGCATTATTTTCCAGTGCTAAAACAATCACAGCAAACAGTTCCAGATTTGATGAATTGCATTATGCCCACTGGATTAATTTATTTGCATTTCCTCCTCCCATTTTTTTCCTCCCCTTGTGAGATCTGCCTATTTTACATATTCATCAGATGGAAAGGCACTCAATGGACTGAGGGTGCATTTTGAAGCGCAGCAGCCGTGCACTCCTGTTTCCCAGGGGTTTGTACCCTTTTTTAGCGCGTGGAGTGACGTTTGCACACGTTTAAATACCCCTAAGCTTTTAATGAATTCACCCCTTGGAGTTCGTACTAATCAAGAATTAGTAATTTCTTAACAACCAACTGAATATGGAGAGTGTATGCTTTTCAGTTCCAGGAAGGAAAAAAATAATCTTGCTTTCCTTCCAAATAAAATCCCATGGAAAGATGAAATCACTGGCATCTTCAAAAACACTGTGATGCCGGATGCTCCTGGGCGCATGGATACAAAGATATTTTATTTTGATAATAAGATATACAACATTTAATCCATGACACATTTCAAAAAATGCCAGAGCATCACAGAAGTGGACCTCTATAAACACTCAGGCTTTCTTGTCATCCTTCATAGTTTCTAAATGTGCACGCTGTCCATTTTTTGACCCCAGTCGCTCTGAATGGCTGATTTCTCTCTTTGTATGTGATATGAGTTACTTTTTTGAAGAGACAGATCAAGAAGTGAGTGTTACCAATAGCAGAGACATTAAGCAAGCAAGTAGAGAGGTGGTATAGCAGGAAGACAACCTGAAGAAAAGAAACAGAGAAAGCCCTGGAGTGTAACTCAATATAGGAGAAAGTGTCACAGTGACAAATGCAACACAGTCGCATCTATTTGTTATACCACTGACTATGTTAAAGAGCTGCGCCGCGCTTGGGTGTTGACCAACACACTTGTGCACGGTGCAGAAGGATTGTGTCACACACACTGAGCGAATAGTCAGCACAGCTTGTTTTTAACTGAAAACCTAAAGGGCTTTTTTTGCTCTCGTTCACTCTTTCTTTACATGCGACTAAACAAATATTCATCCTCATTACTAATTCAACTGAACCGAGAGAAAAAGACCACACAAAGTCACAAAAAATTGCACATTTGCTCATAAACACCATTCAGGCTCCGCATCTGCAGAATCCCCTTTTCTTACAAATAAAAAACCCCGAAAATATTGTTTGTGTGTCGTGATTTATGAGCAGTGATTCTCCAATGCTGTTGTAGCATCCACCTGTAAGCCATTCCTAAAGCCAGCGACTGAATAATGAATGGCTGGTGTCTGGGGCTGTGCTACAGCTATGTTGTGCCCTGGTGACTTTTTTAAATGAATAGGAATTAGTGGGTTCAGAGGGAGCTGGAGAGACCCCGTAGTGTGTGTGTATGTTTGAGGAAGGCTCTTTATAAGCGCGAGAGAGGCCATTTATCAGGCGGCCCCCATTCTGCTCACAGTAAGGGTGTGGGGGGGTCTGTCGACGGGCATCAAGAAGAAAATGCCACCAAACAAGTCGTCAGAGGAGAAATGATGCCAGATCACATTTGATCAGATGGGACAAAAACTATCTGCAATCAGATGAGTTGTTGCTACGTCGCACGGGATGTGACCACTACTACTACGCATCAATACCTACATTATTTTATCAACTTGCCTAATTTAATGCACTGGTTTACCAAAACAAAAACAGGGGTATTGACAGTATAGTTGAGAGATTCTCAACTGGTCGGTCGGGACCCAAAAGTGGGACACGGATAGTTGGTCAAAAGCAAATAAATACTTAAAGCTGCTATCTGGAGTTTCTGAGAAACATCTTGATGTCCCGCCCTAAACACCCTCACTTCCTCTACCAATCTACCAGAGGCCACGCCTCTACTTTTGTGCACGCCCATCGTGGAACATAACAAGGTCGTATTGATATAGGTCTATGGGTCAGGGAAGAGCCAAAATCATATTTACCTGTTTGCTGTTGTGACACGCGGCCTTGTTTCCGTGCACTGTTCCGCCTTCACTTTGATTGACAGTCTCAAAAACAGGAAGTCAAAGCCTATTGGCTGGGCCCAGTCGGCGATGTTTCCATTTGTATAGAGGTCTATAGGACGAAGGAGGGACTTATATACATTAATGTATATGAATGACCACCTGCAGTAGACCATCGTAAAAGACTAGTTCGGTATTTTTTTCACATTTTAAAGGAATCATACATAAACATAGATTTCTCAGAAACTCCGGATATTAGCTTTAATGTTTATCATGTTGAACTTGTGTTTTATTTTGAATTTTTTTTTTATTTGGACAGGCATGCTGTGAAATGCATTTTGTCCAGGAAAATATATACATTAGATTTCTGCTTTAAAAAAAGATTATATAATGTGTGTTTTCAACAACTATTTTTGAAAAACTAAAAAAAGTGGGTCATGATTTAATGACCGTAGCAAAATGTGGGTCCCAAGGTGAGACCAGTTGAGAACCACTGGTATAGTTTATGTAGATGCCTGAATACTGTTGAAAAGAAGGTCCATTTTTAATCTCATATTTTTGAAGAATTCAAAATGTTTCCATAACCCTGCATTTTGTTCACAAATTATCACACAAAAAGGAGATTTATAGAAAGACAGATATAAGTCCTTGCAGGATGCAAGGACTTATATCTGTCATTTAGTGCTTGGATATTGTCAGTGCCGTAGATATTTTACCTATCATTTAGGGCACATTAAAGGTTCAGTCCGCTCCGTCCAAAGTCACGCCCCCACAAGCTTGAATTTGCATCTAATGTAAAAATAAACCCCTAAAGACTATCTTATGTTGAAATTACTCGTTTTCACGCTTAAAAACTGCTCCGTATTTTGCCCCTGAACTAAAATTGATTTCGAGCAAAAATACTTTTTTCTTACCTTAACCATGTCTTCAAAACATATCGATGATACAGTAAACAGAAGGTATTGGAGTAGTAGGATCCAAAGATGCAACCACTAAAGGGAAGATGCCGAAAAGAAAAAGAAAAAGAAAACCAGATCAACATTGCTTCGTAAACTGGATATAAATTAGATTATATATTTACATATATATAGTCAAAATCAAAAATCAAGAGAAAAACACATTGTTAAAATCCTTGGTAAGTCATTATAACGTTAAATCTATAAACACATCAGTCACGCAGATGAAGTGAACAGTACACAGTCCCCAGGAGTCAAAGCAAGAACATTTATTTTGGACAATAAAGTTAAATTTAAATTCAAATGTTTGATCTTTTATACATACCCCAAAAAGCAAACATATAGAATATAAGAAACCAGTGTTTTAAATACAAAGACATGGTACACAGCACAGGAAAAAAGTCATTTCAAAAACCTAAAATATGATTTCAAAATCATCCCTCCAACTTTATGACAAAAAAAAAGCCTGAAAAAGATTCGATAGGTAAATATGTATCAATTTAACATCTAAGAACATTAAAAAAAAAAAAAATGACAACAGATGTGAAAACGTGAAGGTGTTTGTATTAAACTGGTGCTTTCCTTTGTATACAGTAAGTATCTGAGAGGAGGAACACTCCTGGCACTGTGTGTGTGTTTTTTTTTTAGGTACCAACAAATCAAGTAATAAATTAGAGTTTCAATCTAGCAGATGTGAGAAATAAGTAGAAACGGTGTAACTGGTGTGAGGTATAAGTAGTGTAATGAATCAGTGTGGCCATTAACGACTCTCCCTCTCCAATGACTGACACCTAATGAGTACTTCATTGCCTATTAATGCACATCTTCATGCACAACTACATAGTTTGTGAGGACTTTAAGAGAGAGTTATGGACAATTCACTCCAAGCATTTATGGTCCAACTTACTCATTGTGACAAAGCACACACAAACACATGTATGCCAACGGGCAGCGTAGTGGTCTACGGGGATACACTCCAAACCACTAATGTCACATTCACTCTGTGCCTGTGTGTATTGCTGTAAGGTTTAACTATGGGAAAATGTTAAGCTGGGGCATTTGTGTCTCCAAATTGGCTCGTTTGTTGCCTTGACTGCTCTACTCGGCTATTCAGCTCCTGCAGTGCAATGGCTTAAATGGTCATCGAACCGTCAGGCAATGGAAGCAAAATTGAGACAACTGTGAGCAATATCTCAGCAGAAATATTTGCTTTCTTTGTGTCCACAAATGAGCATACCAATTTGAATAATATCCCTAAAACAGTAAATACAATAGTTTTTAAAAAAAACCTGGAATGACGCTTTTTTTTAATATACCTAAATACACAAATTTTAAACTGGATGCAAATTGATTTGCATTACTTTAGCATATTAAAGTTCTTCTTATCTTCTTTTTATGCATCTGCTCTTCTTTGTTCCAAAAAAGTTGTGTAAACAACTAATTCACACAAGCTCTATGTTTTGTCAATTCTTCTGAGACTCTACTGGTAATATGTAGCCCATAAAAGTCCAAATTTATAGACACAATTTATGGACAATTGCTTATTTTCCCGTTGAGATGTTGGAAAAAATATAGCACATCATTCACAATTATTGCTCTTACTTCCAACTTTAATAATGCTTTTTCTGTATTTACTTTTACACTAAATCAACATCATACCCAGACCTTTAATCAGAGACTATTGGCAAATGATGTGTTCATTCCAAACAGGTAAATGACAGAATGGACAGACAGGGTGAGATCCAATGGTTCAAACCAAGTACTATTGACACTTTCCTACTGTGATCTTGTCGGGGGTTAGTATAGGTTGAAGTGTAAAAGTGGAACCTAGGGCTGGGCAATTTTGCCTAAAAAAAAAATTTCAGATTTTTTTTAAAATTTGAGATTCGATTTTCAATTTTTTTTCTAAATGCACTTAAAAATGACTGCAGACATCAGATATATTGTCAAAAGTGCAACTGTGTTGCTGGGATTGTACTCAAAAGTTAAAATACAAAGAGAATTCCAAAAATAAAAAGTAAATGAGGCTCTGATATTCAATAATTTCAAGCTGTTAATCAAGGTTTAAGCTAAAGTGCAACAGCAACTTCACTGTAGCTTCAACTTTCTGATTAAGAAATCATATAACTACATATTTTATAACATAACATAACATTACAATTCCCTTAGCATCTAATCATAGTGCGAATAAAAAATTGAACATGCCTGTGGCACACATAAAGCACATAAACAAATGTAAACAAATTAGCAAAATAAAAATCGTTTTTATCTACAAATTTGATTAATCGATTAAATCGATTTTTTTTGCCCCGCCCTAGTGGAACCTAATTGCAGGGACAGGATAAAGCAGCAAGGAGTAAATTCTAAGGTCCATTTAAAAAACAAAAACTGAAACAAACTAAATACAAATCAAAGGATTGTGGAAACTAAAAGTACTCACTGAGAAAACTACTCCTGAATGACCAGAATATGTCAGGTTCTGTTTGGTCTTAGTTGTGTTTAGCTCTTGTGGTCCTCTTTTTGTCTTTCTAAATCTCTGTTTACTCTTGTCTTTGTGTTTCCAGGCATTCCCGTTCATGTCTCCTTTTTTTGCACCCAGGTGTGGCCCGTTCCCAATCAAGCTTCCTTTACCATTTAGCTGAGTGTTTGGACACAGAATGATTCCTGGATCATTGTCGATGCTTCCCTCCTTGTGTTCTGTGGCGTGTTGTCTCTAGTGATGTTGAGATGAAGCCTCATGAGGCATCGTACTACTTGAGCCAATTGGTTCGAGAAAGGTCTCATTTCTCGAAGCTTCATGTGCACACGAAACCACCTACTGGCCAGGTTTATAATCACAGGCAGCTGTATCTTCACCACACATTAGTGCTGCATTGGATTTTTGTGTCTGTTGGGAAGTTTTGTGGCTTTTGGGAATGACTATGAATCTCAAAAATGTATAAACCATATCTTTATCCACATAAATAACCAAAGATGTATGTGTAAATTTTCCCAAAAATGATTCGAACGGAATTTGAACCCAGCCCCTCTGGTTCTACAACAATTCTTTCAGCCCTGTTATCTAACCACGAGGTCACCAGTCTCTTAAAGGTGAAATTTTCAACTTTTAAATATGTCTTAAATACCTAAAATAAAAGTTTGAGTAACGATATGCATCGGCCCGCATGGGCCCGCCGATAACATTTGCGGGTTGTAGCCGAGAATATTGTCATTTGTACATTCCCGTGGTCAGGACCGGATATGGCGGAAGTGTTGGTTTTACGCAGTGATATTCCACCTGGTGGTGGCAGAAAGTTCTTGCAAAACTCACATATTGCACCTTTAACATGACTTTGTGTCAGTGACGTGCCGTGACCTCTAGGGTTGGGTAGGCACGTTGCAAATCGAGACCACCAATGACAATTTCATATGTTTCTGCTGGCAAGTGTTAATCAAACAAAATTAACATTGTAAAACACCATTAAAGAAAAACCATTATTCAATATAGCCTCCATACTCTCCCAACAAGAAATATCTCATGACACAGCAGTGCATCTGTTGTTTGTGTTGGAAACACAGATAAAATGACAACAACAACAACTCTGAACAGTAGGGCGCATCCACAAAGTCAATCCTTCCTTTTATACCAGTCACTGTGGAAAGTACCAACAATGTTACCTTACCTTTGCTGAAGGTCTGGTAGCTCAGGTGTTGGTCTCCCATCTTTTAAAAGCTGTCGTTTTTCCTCAAAATAAAAGTTTCTCTATCGTCTCTAGCGCTGTCATCCTGCCTGTGGTGTTATCCCGCCCACTTGCTAGAGAACGTAGCAGCGTAGCAGCCACGTTGGATCATATCACTAATGCACTGTGAACTTACGTATAGCAATTAGCATCGCACGGTTACGTCCAAAGGCAGCGTAGAGATCTGCCTTTTTACGTAAATGTTTGTCATCTTGGGGAACTGACTGCGCATGCGCAAACACATAAAAACACGCTATGGGAACAGAGGCAGAGCAGCAATGTGCTTTTGGAAGAGGGTGTGGCCTCCTCCTGCCTTACAGCGGAGTGAGACTGTGCAGCGTTTCTACCGTACCAGGAAATAGGGATGTTTAGTCATTTGGTCTATGAAATACACAAAATGCTGACACTTTCAAACTTATAGGTACTGTAGGCTATCGGAAAAGAAAAAATTAATTACTTATAATTATATTATAATTAAAACAAATAATCAAAATATCAATTCACCCTTAGGTAGGCACTTGCCTACCCTGACTGCATGCCACTGCTTTGTGTAGTGTTTTGTTTCCCTCACCTCAGGACTAAACAGTGAGGCAGATAATGGGTTCATCAACCAATCATGGGCATTAACCTCAGCAGCAGGTGTGAACATCTGTACGATGTTCGTCCAACAACCACCATCTGGAGTAGTCATCACCCCCCTTAAGTGTGCAACATCCGCCCAGCCCAGTGCAGCCAGGAGTCAAACGGCCAGCAGACAATGACCTTTAGTTCTGACTAAAGGCGGCCAGTCTATCCGTCAAAACGGATGTGCAGTGACTCTCTTAGCAACTCAAAAAAACAGTGTGTGTATGGTCTGCTGCTTCTCAGGCTTTATGACAGCTGTCAGTCAGCAGTCATGCAGTAAACACACACCCTGTTAGGGCCCACCATGAGGTTTAGTGGTCCGTGTGATCAGATTGGTGGACAGACAACGTACGGACAATGTTAGGGCAATAACAATCCTTCAGGGCATGATCCCTCTGTGCCTGTGCGTGTATGTTTGTGTGTGTGTGCGGGTTTGTGTGTTTCAGTGCCTCTGGCTCTGCTGCTGTGAATACCAGTATGACAAGTGCCCAAGTGCCACCCCAAATTGATTGACATAGCTGGCTTTGAATAGGACGAGCTTGACCTGACAGGCAACCCCACCAACACACACACACACACACACACACACACAGACACACACACACACACACAAGATGCAAACCTTCTCAGACCATCTTAATGCCTAACTTTTTGGCATGATCTAGCTGTCAAATCACGTAAACTGACCATTATTTTTGTTCTTTATTTGCAAACATTTAAATAAGGTGCGTGGGTACTAGTTTAAAAAATAAATGCAAAGTGTGAGATGGAAAGGAATGAACAACCGGCATCAAAAGATGTACCATGGAATTACAGTTGAACAATTGCAATAAACCAAATAAAAAATCTCAAACTCTAACCCTCACACAACTGTCCTACTCAATGTTTTCCAAAAATTAAGAAAGTAAGTCATTATTGTGCTACTTACTGCCACCTAGTGACAGGGTGGGGTATTCAAGCATTTCAATGACACATTTCTGAAGTGACAAAACAAAATTGGACTATTTTCCTAACTGCTGATGTCATACGATTATTGTATTAATATTAGTTTAATCAGTAAGGTCATTTGAAGAAGTAGCACGATAAGGGCAACAGTTAAAATCATAGAATACTCTACAATGCCTTTATTTGTATCTCTTCAAAGGAAAACAACAACGACCAAGACATGAAGAGGAGACAAATTATTGGTAAGATGTATGAAGTGCAAAAGCAATAGTAAAAAGAAAACAGCAGGAAACTGTTTGGAGAAATAAGACCCCTTCCTCAACCCTAAAACACACACACACCCACGCGCGCACGCACACACGCATACGTACCTTTGAGCAGTACTTTCACCTCCACTGACATTTAACTAAAAACCAATCTCCATGCCTGCCATCTACAGCCCCTAACCTCAGGGCGAAAGAATGGCCAGTATTATCCAGTGTTATAATGTGTGTGTAGGTCCGTCCGTGTGTCTGTGTGTGTGTGTGTGTGTGGGTGTGTGTGTGTGGTACAGAACAGCGATTTGCAACCATGGACTTTGGGGAATGGAACACATTTAAGTATCCTCTTGCAGGTGTGTGTGTTTGTACACCGAGAAAACCAAGTTGTGTGACCCGTTGTCCCCTGGGTGAGGTCAAGGTCCTCTTCGCCACTCAACATCATCACCCTGTCCATCCAAACACACGCACTTGCACTCAGATATTGCTCCAATAATCATGTCATTGAATCAAATATATAATCAGAGAGGAAATGTCCCCCTCATCGCCACCATGTCATAATCCAGCAGGAATTGCAATTGGAAAACTTATACAAGGGTTAGCCGGGGCAGTAGGATGGTGCCCCAGGGCCTCAGCAGTTGGAGGGAGGGGGGAGGAGGGATGGTGTCGAGAGAGAATTAAAGACAGTGACAGGGATAGAAAGGGAAACTGGATAAGATTAAAATGAAAACCAGTAAGATGGAGTTAGAAAACTTGAACAAGAGACTATACGAGTGGAATGAAATGAGGAGAGTCGGTGAAAACAGTTGTGTGTCCTTCCTCTTGTTTGACAAGCTGCTTGGGGCATTACATCGCTGCGTTCTGCTCATTCTCCTCTTTACACACTTTTACAATCTGCAGCGTTTCACAGGAGTGGGTCTCTGAGCTTAGGTTAACTGCTAGCCTCAGGGTCTGAATGGACAACCAACCACGTACTAGTTCAAGCAGCAGCTCAGAGAATGCACTGAACCATTTTACTGATACATTTACAATGGGAAAATTAAATATCTAATTCATGTTGATGAGGCTGTGCTGTTCGGCAACTCATGCTCGGCAGGGTTGACTAATGAAAAAGGTTTTATTTTCCCTCCAAAAGAACTATCCTTAAAAAAAGTCATTAACAACAATCCCCATTGAATATGAATGACTATAATTATTTTTGAGAAACCACTACAAACAGGTAAATACTATGACCAAATTAGCACTAGGACATTAATAAAATGCCTCCTGTGTGGCACGTTTTGAAGCTTTACGCGAGGCAGACGCTGCACATTTTGAGATTTCAAGCTTTTGACGTGCGTCTGGCGCCTCCAACGCGGCCATCGCTAGAGTTGGGATTGTTCAACTTTTGGGGCATTTCGCGGCACGTCGACCAATCAGGAGCTTTCCCCAAGCATGACCGGAATTATGAGGATAAAAAACATTACCCGGAGACAGATGGACAGGCGCTCTTCTGCTGGAATAAAGCAGCTGCAGTTGGTGTCTTGGTAGAGCGCCGATGCGGGTCAGCAGGTCATCAGGGGTTAAGGGCTAGGGAGAGACATAGTAGTGCTGAAAGCGACTCTCGTCCGAGAGCAGCTCTGGTGAATCCAGAGGCGTCCTTCATCGATGTTGTCTGGCTTTATTTATCTAATAAAGCCAAGCCACTCTCTCGCTAATGTAGAGCCGATGAACGGGAGCCGCAGGCGATGTCTTCAGCAAGGAACTCCAAACTTTATTCTCCCTTCAAAATACATCTGACTAGAAACAGCCTTCTCAACACAATAATGTTCCCCACCACTTCACAGTCACTGGGTGAATTATGAATGTTGATCGCCACAATATCATCCATTGTGTGAACACCATCGGCAACAGAGAAGCCCCTCCGTGACCAGAGAGTCTTCGACGCTTGGTGACAAACGTCTGATTCACTGAGCAGAAGTGTCCAACTAGGGGCGTGAGGCACGATTTTGACGCCCGAAACGCTTTTGGTGTGAATGTATCTTAAGTCTTCAAATCCATCTTTTTGCAAATTTGGTAGTACGTATGTTTTGCTAGTTAGGTTACTTGTATATATTCTGCATATTGTCATAGTTCTTTCACTTGTACATACTTCACACTGTCGGTTGTGTTGAAATTGTTGGTTTGTTCCTTTAATTGTTCTTCTATCTGTTTGTCAGGCCTCTTTTTGTTAATAAATTTGGGATTACTTTTGAAACCGTTGTCTGTGGTTTTTGGAGACCGAGTTTTACTTCTCGTTCCATGCTACTTTTATGTTGCGTTCCCTGCCCTCCTAGACTGGGACTGATCAGGCAGCTGGCAGGAGTAATGTTGCTGTAATAAGTTGAGCTTGTTCCAAACTAAAAACTAAAAAAGAACAACTTAAAAAAAGTCAAGGAACAAAAGTGCATAAAAATATATTTTTTAAATTCAGATTAAATAAAAGCACAATTGGGGTCTGACTTTTTTTAAACACTGTATTATAACAGGTCCAAAGGACACCTACTGTTCATAAGAATTAAAGTGAAGAAGTGGTCACAGCTTATCATTTATAGGTAACTGTAGCTCCTGAAGCCAAACCAGATGAGGAGCTTGCTCTTGCAGCACTGCTTTTTTTTGGCAGTTTCACTTTAGGGGTTTCCATAGTGAATCACTTCCTCCAGAATCTTCTGTCTCCTGTGTCCTCCTTTACACCAATGGCCTCCATGGGCTCTCTCACTGCATCCATGAACTTCCTTATTGGTATTACTCTTCTCCTGTTGTTAGGCAGCTCCATCCATTCACCTGCTTTTCCCCACTATCTAACCAACAAACATGACCAAACAATCTCAGCCTTTCCTTTCTCTGTATCCCATCAAGCATGAGCTTCCCCAACCCTCTAATATCTTTATCATCATGTTAATTAAACCTGTGCATTCTCAAATACTCAACTTTAATATTGTCAGTGTTTCCCCCTGCAGTTCATCCTTCTGTCTGCAGGTCAGTGCCACCCTCCCCAAACCATACATCATTACTTATCTCACTCTTGTCCTGTAGAACTTCATATTTAACCAATCTGACACCTTTTTGTCTCTCATATTCCAATATTCTAGTGTCGTAGTACCCATCTTGAGATCACGTTTGAAAGTCTTGGTTTTGTCTCAGTTTCGGACTGGCCGGTCACTGGATTCTCAGCCAAGACCCATCAACACCAGCACTGATCTGCTTTTCTTCAACTTCATCAATGTGATATAAGGGGAAGCACTTGGAACTGGTCCTGATTAATGCATTTTTTTAATTTGACTTGAATCAATCATCTTACAATAAACATCTTATTTAGAGATATTTAAAAAAAAACATTCTGGACTTGTTAAGATTAAATACATACATGGTTTTCTAGTTTAACTGAACAAATTTGTTAAGGTTTGAGGTTTTTCGCATTTCCTTTGAAAGAGTTGATACCTTGTTTTTGGGCGTCAAATTAAAGAGAGAATGCTCTTTAACTTTTCAACCTTTTATGATCTTTGTCTAGTTTCCGTCTAGGCTCGTCTTGGTGTCGACTTGCAAAAGTCTTAATATTGTCTTGAGTACACTACAATCTTCAGCCAGTCCATCTCATCTTACGCATCTTTCTACCACTCTTTCCACATCTTTTACACAGTTGAACTAAAGTGCAAAAACTTGTGCTTTCTTCAATTCCAGAATCCTCTTTATGACCTAAAATCCTTTTAAAAAATGTGCAAAGATCTATTTGTGAACATCTACAGCAAGCTCAAGGTTGAGTCACACGACTCAATGTCTTCAATCTCAAAATGTTCTCACCCTCTTCTGTTTATTTCTCCCCTTTCTTATCAAAGGACACTCTTGTGTCATTGATTTTCCCTCCCCACCTTTTTCTGATCCCTTTTTTTCATCCAGTTTTCGCTTCCTAATTTCTTTTCATCTGTCTCTGTCATTACCCCAATTTGTATCCTCCTCGTCTCTACATTGTCTTTAGCTCTCGCTCTCGCTCACTTTCCTAATTCCATCGTTCTTTCTTTTTGTCACAGGGAGGCCACTGCTGTCAGGGAAGTTTTGCCAACCTCCTCATTCTCTCATTTTTCATCAGCCCTCCACAGAAGCAAGCACCCCACCGTTCCCATGCTTCCATTCCACCCCTCTCTCTCTCCTCTCCTCTCCTTGTCTGTCAGTGGCACAAATGCATTTGTTCAATACCTCTAGCAAACAGATTAGCGAGCTGTTATCAGCGACAGGGAGACGGTGATAATGGTTTTCACCACATCTTCTCCCTGCCACAGATTAAAATGGGCCAGGTCATCCGCCACACACAAACACACCCACTCACACACGTTTGCAAACACAAGCATGCACCTGCACCCCAAAGCCCCCTTTCCCCCCCATTTATTTACTCAACTTACACACAAATCCTTGAACATGCATGCACTATACGTGTATAATTGCATATACCTACAATATATAAACAACAGCATTTAGTATTTGTTGTTTTATTTTCTATTATTGTGTTGTCTATCCCACTTTCCTTATCCAGCTTTCCATTGGATTTCCTGTTAAATCCATTGTTACAAGCTGGAGCCAAAAGACACAAGTCGGCTTCAATCTGATGGGCCATTGTTTTGTCTTTAGCATTACATTCAATCACACACAGGCATACACGCACAGATGCATCTTCTAAACCGTCTGACTCCTTGTTTGGCCATCTATCATAGGTTCTCCCCGGCTGCTCGTCACCTCAGTGTCTGTGAGTTTGCCTCTGGTGTTGAAAATCTAATCATCATGAGAAGGCGTGATTAAACAGGTGCTTGTTTCAGGGGAGGTCAAGCTGAGGTAAGTTTTTCAGAGCCTACAGAATATGTGGATGTATTAACTTTCAAGTTTCAACAGTTGGATTTTCTGTTCAGATATGGATATCTAAAAAAACAAAAAATAGCACTTATGATACACTGCATACTCACACCCAATACAAAACATCCATTTACACATCTATATACAAATATAATTGCAGTTCCCGGGTGTCTGATTTTCCTTTTAAAATATTAAAATTTAAGACATTTTTCTTCATCAGGGTCGAGAAGGGATTAAAAAAAACTTTAAAACCCAATTTATTTTCATTTTCTGTTTCTAAAAGCAAAAAATTAAATGTTTGAAGATATAAATGAAAAAGAAAAAAAAACGCCTGCAACTTTTTCCATACGGTGCAACCGGAAGTTGGTGTTTTCAAAGTAAAAGCGTGCTTGAGGGCAGTGCTGTGTTTCTGGCAAGAACGCCAACATATGAATTGTACTTATGTTTTCTCTAGCCCAGGCTAAACGTCTTTGAGCCTTGCTCGAGGTGATTATTGACTTGACAAACCTTTTCTCTGCACGCAATTCACACCAAAATAGGAAGTTGTGTTGTGTTTTTTCTGCGATCACGTTCTCGTCCCCTAGTCACACTCTTATATGGTTTTGAAAAACAACGTACCGTTACACCACACCACAGCATTGTCTTCATAAGCACCCTTACTTTGAAACGGCAACTTCCGGTCGCACAATGACAGAATTTCATTTTTGTTTTTAGAAACACAAAATAAAAATCAATAGTTTTTATAGTTTTGCTCCATCAAACAAAGTATTTCTGTTAAACAATTCACGTTTTCTCTATTTGTACTTGAGGTTGCAATTTATGATAACTGCATCATAGTACACATAAAAATGAATCTTTTTCTGCCTTCTGTATGAGGCAATATCAGTCTTTCCAGAACATTCCCCACTGTCTGCACTAAATCAGTTTGGATAGGCTTAAGTTAAGTGTCCCTTGGACAGAAAAAGCAGGCAGACATGGATGATATCAGGCCGACAAAAAGATGAAAACTTGGCTGAAGTAGTGTAATAAAATACTTTGAATAGAATCATAATAATCCTCGGTTTGTGGCATGAAAAATGAACAGCAACAACATTAATACAGGTTTTCTGATTTCTTCTCAACATCTTGAATAACTTTCATTTACGTGCAAAAATAGTCTTCACAAATCTTTTAACTGTTACGTTTTTCTTTAACTAAACTATATTTAACTTACCTTGCCCTCCACATGTCACCTCAGAAGTAAAGAAACCATCCAAAACCAGCTAAATCAGCCCATACTGTCCTAATGTAGTTCTATTACAACCAATGCCGATACAAGAAGTCTTCAAATGGTCCTATGTTGTATAAAAATCATATTTTACTAGTAATTAATACAAATCTTAAATTTAATGTTAAGGTAAGTAAATAAAAACACAATTTTCTGATCAACTATGCCGGTGGTCAAAGCAAAAAAAAATAAAAATTTCACTTGTACAATGCAGCACTGTAACTGTCTCAATAATCAATTTTAGTGATATTCACTACAATGCAGCTGTTTTATAACTGTATCATATATTCTCATTAGTTTGCTTTTGATCGAGGTTAACTCAACACAAAATTCATATTGGGCATGACTGTAAAAAATAAAAAGAGACAATTCAAAATACTGGCTCTTATCCTTAGTTCATCTGTTAACCGCATCGTCTTTACATTCAAATTGCATGTGTGCGTGCACGTGCATGTGTGAGAAAGAAAGAAAGACAGTTTGGGAGAAGGTTTGTGTGATAAGGTATACATATTTAATGAAGTGGAATGAGCTGTGGGAACGAACAAGGTCGCAGGTGACACACACGCACACACCGCATGTATATGGGGTTTCCCATATTGTTATTACATACGTACTAACTGCTAGGTGACCATGTTTGCACAGACCCCAAAAGCGAGTGTGTGAAGTGTGGTCTGATTAGGCCGAATGTATGGGATTAACTACAGCATGGATATCTGATGGCTTCTAAGCAGCCAATATATGAAAACAGTCCACGGAAAGGGGTGTGTGCATGTGTGTGTGTGTGTGGTGTGTGTGTGTGTGTGTGTGCAACTCCTTTACTAGTGAGTGTGTAAAATAAAAATGTCTCTGCATTTGCAATTTCTTCTTCTGGTGCACGTTCACCTGGAAACCAACAATCCAATCATGTTTGATGGGGAAGCTTATTATTGTCCCCTGGGTATTTAGCCAGTC